>NW_024039703.1:0-217054 GCF_016077235.1 Cyprinodon tularosa
AAAAAGCTAAAAAATGTGTCCACTTCAGAAACACCCCAACACTCACACAACCCTCAAGCTCTGGAGAGTATTAAATATCGGTTTGAATGCATAAAGCATGTTGATATGTTGGGAATCACCTCTAATTGTTTTTAAAGCTTTGGAGAGCTGCTCTTTGAAGGGAAATTTTACATCAATACAACATGAGCTCACCCAAGATCAGCGCTGCTGAAGTCACACATCAGTTCTGTTCCCCTTCCAAAAACAATCCTCCCACCATTGTCTTGGAAGGTGTGTTCTTGTAGTTAATACTTTGTGGGGCCCCATTTCTGGAAAAATAGCACATTATGGGGACCGACTGCTTCTTGTGGGGCCCGATGCCTTTTAACAGCACTTCCCACGAGGGGAAGTGCTGTTAAAAGGTCAGGGGTGATGCTTGGGACTAAGGTGTGGTTTAGATTAGTACAGGCTTAACTATGATTCCAATTCAATTCTATTCAGTTTATTTCTATAGTACCAATTCCCAACTCGTCATCTTAAGGTACTTACTTTACTTTAGTTCACCAGATCATCCAGTCAGATTGATACAAAGGAAAACCAGCTGATTGCATCGACTCATTGACTCTTCAGCAATCCCTCACACTAAAAATGCTCGTAGCAACAGTGGAGAGGAAAAACTCCCTTTGAACAGGAAGAAACCTCCAACGGGGGTTCAAGGAGACAGAAGCAGATATACTCTGACTCCACCCTTTCATTCAATTACAGGGTCTGACCAGGAGATGATGCTTCTCTTTAGATCTTATTGTCCACAAATCAGGACAGAAAGAATATTTTACTACAAAGATTGATGTTTAAAAAGGAATTATAGGAGACCAACCAAGGATCAGCCAATGGCCCATAAAGGAAAGAGGGAAAATTTTTGTACAAAAATGGCTACTACTGTACAAAAAAGAAGCAGAGATACAAAAGACAACTGTAAGAGGTGGCCCTTTCAAGTAAACACACAGCCAGGCAGACGAGCTCCAAGCCAGAGAAACAGGACTACACTGGAAAACAGGCCAAGCTCCAACATCTAGAAACAAAGGTGTTGATGGCAGCAGCACAGCTGATATTTCTCACCAGGATGGAGTCACAGCCAAACAGGAACAGACCAGATGAAGCTACTATGAGAAAAAGCAGAGAGAGCAGAACGTTAGAGATTGAACTAACAGATTCTGCAGAATGATACCCCATAAACTAGCCCCACCCACCAGCGGCCAAAATCCTTTTGGCCTGCTAGTGGTCTAGCCTCAATCAATGCCCCAGGCCCTAGAACTGGCGGGCCAATCACAACGCAGAGATGTGTTTTGAATTTTTGGATCCAAAGTGGGCGGGGTTTTGAGGGCGGGATAACAAAGCTGCGCGACGCTGGAGAAAGCACCTCAACAAAGACGGCAACAACTATTGAACAGTTTTAGTTCGACTCAGCTTGTGAATGTCATGATGGGTTCACTAGTGAGAACCAGTTATGCAGAACACCACAGAAACGGAAACAGAAGTAAAAGGTTTAACAATGTTTATTGTCACAAGCACAGAATAAATCACTGGTTCTGGTTCAGGCCTGGGGAACTGGTTCACTGGAGTCTGCGTGGGAGACAGTTCAGTTAGCGTTTGCTCAGAGGAGTTTGATTCAGAGAGTTTCAGATTTGTACCTTGAGTGTTCTTGGTTAAAGCCTTGAGAGGGAAACTGTTGGGTCCGGAGATAGTTTGTTCAGCAGAGTCCGTTAACTGCTTCAGCGTCTTACTTCTTGAGAGAGAGCTGACCTTGGCTTTGAGTTTCCAGCTCTTGGTCCAGAGCTACATGGAAATCCAGAGAGAGACTTCAGGTTTGGCTCAGGGGGCAGGCTCGGCAGGTTAAGCTCTTCCTGAGCTTCACAGGAGAAAAATAGGTTTCCTGGAAAACAGAGACAAAGGTTAGAATCCAGTCTGGATTCAAAAGTCAACAAAGGTTCTCAGAGATACTAGGCTTAGGTGCTAACCAACTGGATTAAACACTGCGGTGTTGAGGCAAGGTCTGAAGACAGCTTAAATACTGTGGATCCTCTGATGATGGGATGAGCTTCAGCTGTGCAGGAGGCTCGGCCCAGGAGGATCCATGGCGGACTCTGCTGGAGGAAGGTGGTACTTCTCCAGCTCCCAACAGTGAATCAGTTCTGGAAGGATCAGACTTTGGGTTTTTGTTGAAACGTGAGCAGGAAGAGATTCTACGCTCGTTCATTTTTAAGAAGGACGTATTCGCCGTTTTATCGACAGGCTGTTTGTTTCCACTCCACCAGCTTTCTGTCGAGCTTTCCTACATCGCAGTCAGTGGCACTCATTGGTCAGAGCGTTGGCCAATAGGCACAGACTTGGTTATAAAAACAACGGGTTGTTCTGATCAACAATCTTCTGATGTCTCATTCATCGGGGCCAGACTAGATTACAAATTTAATCTCACATTTAGTCTGGTTTATCAGGCTAGCAGAATGACAGAATAGAGATAGAATGAAGCAGAATGAAGAAAAAGGGTCCCTATGTCTTCCAGCATTTAAGCCTATAGCAGCAGAACTATAGAGATAGCTCAGCCCATAATGGTCAGGTTTAGGGTAATGTTCACAGTTAGCCTGTAGAAATGGGTTAAAAACAGAGGTGTCAAGTAACAAAGTACAAATACTTCGTTACTGTACTTAAGTACACTTTTTAGGTATCTGTGCTTTACTCCATTACTTATTTTTCCTCCTACTTCTGACTTCTACTTATTCCATTTTCACACAGGTGTCTGTACTTTCTATTCCCTGAAATCTCGCATCCTTCACCACTGCTCCGCCCCGCAGCATCACGACCTCCTGCTCAAAGCAAAGCCTACAGCCTCCCCTCTTCCTCCCGTATCGCTGCGCTCCGACTTATCCTCCGTTCTTGAGGAGAGCATGCTCGATATTATCATTAGATTCATAGGAGCAAAACATGCAGAAATGAACGCTTAATTTAATATGACATATTAAAAAAATCACCATCAGAATCCAGCAGATGTTCAGTTTCTGATGGAGATGAGAAATCTGCTTCCTGGTCTGTTGAAGAACCAATAGTTTGCATCCAATCTTTGAAATAAACGGTGTTAGTTTTTTAAAATTTATAAGAATTGTGCTCTAATTTGTAGTTATTACCGATCTGTTGTTACTATATTTTAATTTGACAAACCACATCTTTTTTTTCCTGTTTGGTGCGATTGCAAGCAGGATTCTCCACCATGAACAGAATCAACAATAAATCTGGATCCAGGCTCAAAATGAGCTCCTTGATATGTGCTTGAGAATGGCTTAGTCTCAGGTTAAACCCAGGTTTAAAGCCTTGCAGGGCAGCCTAAAGCCCACTGCCAACATTAAGACAGAAAAAAGAAAGAAAATAACAAACGCTCAGTTCAGGGGTTTGAGAAAATATGGGAATCAGGAAATTATCTATAAATTAAACTGAATGATTGTTTTTCTCTACTTCAAAAAACAATTTAGATTTTCAAAATGAAAATTTTTTCTTTTTTTATATTTTTTTATTTAAAAATTCAATGTATAACATGGATGCATAAACACCTTATTTAATCTCAGTGTTAAATTCTGTTTAAAGTAACAGATCATTAAAAATGACCTTTACTGGTTGATGATTTTCTTTATTCAGACCCCACTGATTTTTACCCCTGGTTTAATGTTTCTAAATATTTATTTCCCGTCATGTGCTCCATCCGATGCAGATCATTGGCTCCGCCCACATCTAGTGAAAACTAGTGTGATTGGATGAGTCATATAAAGCAAACACTCATTGGTTAGCTAAAGGTAACCATCAGAAGCAAGCAGGTGTTCTTCAAACTGCTAACGTGAATTGTCTATGCCATGCTACAATGTGGGATTCAGAAAAAGATGTTGAAATGTCTGAAAGGTCGGACACAGGCGAGAGCGTATCGGGAGACGGAGACCAACAAGACCTCCCTCATCCTTGGCCCTATCTCAGAGAATTTATAGAAATAGTCAAAAAATTGAGCTTTCAGTTCATATAGCGGCATCTGGCTGTTTTTTTTAAGGTTACGTTCTACTTCTATACTTAAGTAGTTGTTGGAGTGCATACTTTTTCACTTTTATTTGAATAAAGAGGTCATGTTGCCAGAGTGTTTATAAAATGCAGTATCTATACTTCTACTTAAAGGTACACTATGCAACCGGTGTTGATTTTCCAGCGTGGCTCCCCCCAGAGGGCGAAAGTAAAAGTGCACTGTCATAAATATGCACAGCTGTTCTCCTGGTTTCTCCGTCAAGCCAGGCGCGGCTGTTTTGAGCTTAGCAGACAGGCGAACGCAACGAATGACTAACGCTGCGTTCACACCGCAGCAGGCGCGACAGAAGCAGCGAGTTTACATGCAAAGTCAATGGTTGACGCGCGTCAAGGCGCAGCAAAAGGTCCCGCGGCGCGTTTTGAGCAGCAGGCGCAGCGCGTCTAAGCAGCTGAAGCAGCGTGTCGGGAGCGTTTAAGCATCTGACGCGCCGCAAACGCGTTGCTGCTCGAGATGGAAAAATTGAATTTTTGCTGCTCGACGCGCCACGTCAACCAATCAGAGAAGCTGATCTGGGAGCTGGCAGGGAGAGAGACACAGCGCTGATGATCAGAGCGCTATGATCGCTCCTCTTAAACAGTTTATTAATGCCTAAATTAACTTAAAATGCAGAAATCTGCCGGCAGAATATGTTGGCTTTTATTATCCTGCTGCCTGCAGTTTGGATTATTTAGATGAAAAACACCTACCAGCTGCCGTGGTGAACCGCGAGGAGGCGACCCGGCCAGAGGCTGCTGATGAAGGGATTCCTGCTGTCGGCGCACCGCTGGTATGTGAGCGGCTCCGACAGAAAAAATATTGGAAGGCAGGATAATAATCTGAATGAACTGACGGCACTGATTACGTTTTCAGGTGTATTTTCTCACTTAAAAACATATTGAAACTACTTTATTCCCACTGATCACAGCAAATATAGCTGCAAGGCAGAGAAAGGATAGAGTAGCTCCGCCCAACGCGCGTCAGACACACTTTTGCACCGCGCAGCCAGAGCAGCAAAGCTGCTTCAGCCGCGCGTCAGAACTAACTGGTACAAGCAGCAAAAATGAAGCAGCAGACGCGATTTTGCTGCTTTTGCTGCGTCCAGTGTGAACGTAGGATAACTGCACAAAGATCGCGACTGTGCTAGCAACGAGAATGCTTTTAACTGGGGGCGTGTAGCAGTTCTCGCCGTAAAGCAAGACCGACTCTTGCGAGACTTCTGAGCCTGTGGGTGCGGGTCGGTGCTCCTGCAATTGCAAGTGCGGTATTTCCCCCACAGACCACCAGGGCGGCCGAGAAAACCTTTGTTCAACCTGAAATGACTCATTTAATCATCCAAAACGTTATGGAACACATTAATTAACTGAAAAATGTTGCATAGTGTGCCTTTAAGTATCAAATGTGTGAACTTTTGACACCACTGATAAAAATTTATGAAAGTTACTGAAACAACACGTAAAGATGGAATGACTGATTAGATGTGTGTGTGGCCATGTTTTTTATTGGTTGAAATGACCATTTCTGTGTATTATATACAAGTATAAAATAGTACAGGCACAACCTAAAGTTTGGAGTCAGGGATTGCTGTAGAGTCAACTGCACAATACAAGCAACTGTAGCAGGAGACTATCCTGCAGGGTGAAGGACTCCATGCAACTAGCTGTTTTTTTTATAAATATATATATAGAACTTGTCTCTGTAAAGTATGGAATCGCATTGCATTCACTAAAGAAAAAAAAACTGACAGCTTATCTCATAATTAAGAGATCAGTATGTTGTAATTGTGAGATAAGATCTCATAATACTGAGATCAGGATCTCTTAATATTAAGATCTGTATTTCTATAATTACGAGATATTATCTCATAATTATGCTGTCAGATTTTTTTTTTCTTTGGTGAATGCAAGGCTCTTTCGTAGTAAAGCGCCTTGAGATGATGGAATGGGAATTGATGCTGCAGAATGTTCCTGTTCCAGATCTGGAACAGGAACTTTCCCTGAGTATTGCTTTCACCGTATGTTCTAAAGGGTTTGATTTACAGCTCAAACCTCCATTTAAAGTTTCTGTCAGTCGACTACAGGAACGGATCCAACATCACAGTTAAATAATAAACAAAATCGGTTCAAACTGTCACTAACGATTTTAAGGTGCCTCCACTTTATCGTCCTCAATAAAGCTAAAATGCTTTGACACTTGTAAACATAATAGCCCCCAATAGAGAGTTAGCTGTAACTCAGCAGGCTGTAAAAACATGAGGGGAAAAACGCTGAATGATATAACATCCCAGCAGCCTGGTTAATACATCAGCTCTAATCAAACCAAAGTTCTGTTTTAACTTTCTCATAAACTCTGAGCCGTTTCAGAATGTGGCCTCTTTAAAGGATATCTGCGTAGAAGATGAAAGTGGGATTAATTTGGAGCACAAAAAGACTGATCTATGTCATAATGGGTTTCTGGGTGCTAGCCCATATAGAGCACAACTCTGAGACAGGGAAAAAGTTCAAAGGTTTAAATAAAGAAGAGGTGCAAAAACAGGACAGTAACCCAGCCGTGGCTGGGTTACTGTCCTGGAGCTTGAGCAGAGCAGCTGAGGGGGAGTAAACCAGGAGGGTTCAGAGGCTGACTGCAGGCTGAAGGCTTGGTGGAGGCTGAGCTTGCCTAGAGCTTGTAGATCTCCAGGTTTGAGTTTCCCTTCCAGATTCTTCTGGGAGCAGGCTGGCTGATCTTTGACAGGTTAGGTTCTTCAGGGTTCTTCTGAGATCAGACAGACAGATTTCCACCAGAGAAACTCTTCAGGGGGTTTCTGGTTTCAGACAGGTTCAACCTGGGAAGCAGAGAAGACAAAACGGATCAGGTTCTGGTTCAGGTATCATAGTCAGGAGACTAGATAGGCAGGTTGGCTCAGGGTTTGCTGTACTGTAACTGACTAACACCCTGGCCCCGGAGTGTGGTCCTCAGCCCGCTTAAGTACTGGTCTCCTGATGAGCAGATGAGGAACAGCTGGTGAAGTCAGCTCCAGCTTCAGGAGATCCAATACGCCCTCTGGTGGAGAAAGGTAGACAGAACCCCAGATCTCAACAGTAACAAAAACCCCTAGGAAGGGATCCTCAGCGCCCTCTGTTGGGCAAGCCTCAGGATCCCAACAATCTCAAATGTTCCCCTTCTGCTGTGGAGTGATAAGTGAACATCCATTAAATTTAAATGAAAGATTTGAATGCAGTAATCATAAAGATTTAAGGTTTAAACACATACGTACTCCTTGGTGAAAAAAAGGCAAAGTCTTTGCCATGAAGGAGGCAGTGACCAACATCATGATTGAGGCCTTATTTGTTTCTGTGGCCTTCTTGCACAGATAGACTGTTTTCAGACGTGTAATTTTTCTGTTTGAGTTTTCAGTTACTGTTTGAATAATTGTGTATAAGATACTTAATGTTTGTTCTTATGATATATAATGTGTGACATATTACTTTTCCAGAGGGGTGTTGCACAGGCAGTATAGGTCAACTCTCAGGAAGTATTGCTCAAGCTTAACGAAACCAGCCGTTCTCAGACCATTTGACTGCAAGACATTTAAATTCAAATTGACCTGTTCACTGAGGCTGCAAATTGAATTGTCTATCTTGTTTCCCTGTAGTGCAACCTCAGGTTGTGTAACTAGGGACCCCCCTGACTTTAATAGAAGAAATAACAGTATTTCCTCACAACCCTGTCCTTTCTGACCACTTTCTAATAACCTTCAGGATTACTTTAACAGAGTTCTCTTCCCCAAAAGAAGGTTCAATTTTAGTAGATCTTTATCAGATAGTGCAGTTATAAATTTGAAAGAATCTGCTTCACTTTCTCTCTCCTCTGTGTCACTGAGCAGTGCTGCAAAAGCTTAGCTTATTCCCCTTCACAGGTTGATGATTTTGTTGATGGGGTTGCTAGTTCTCTGCGTATTGCCTTAGACAACGCAGCTCCTTTGAAAATGAAAACCGTTAAAAATAGAAAGCTTGCTCCTTGGTTTAATGCAGAGCTGCGTACTTTGAAGCAAAATGCTAGGAAACTGGAGAGAAAATATCGCTCCACAGGCCTGTGAGAGTCCTTCCTAGTCTGGAAAAATGGTTTACTGCTGTATAAGAGGACCCTTTGTAAAGCAAGAGCAGCATACTTCTCCTCATTAATAGAGGAGAATAAGAATAATCCTAGATTTCTTTTTAATACAGTTGCCAAACTCACCCAGAGCCATAGCTCTGTTGAACCGTCCATTCCACCTGCTCTTAGCAGCAATGATTTTATGGGATTCTTTATAAATAAGATTGATCTTATTAAAAATAAGATCATAAGCACTCCTCTATCCGCGATTGTACCTGAGGTAGTCATGGAATCTGAACCGGGTTTAGACTGCTTTGATCCAGTTGAACTTTCTGAATTAGCAAAATTATTGTCTTCATCTAAGCCTTCAACTTGTATGTTAGATCCAGTTCCAACCAGGTTATTTAAGGATGGATTCCCTTTGATCTCCTCCTCCATTTTAGATGTGATTAATCTATCTCTGTTACAGGGATATGTACCTAAAGCTTTTAAGGTTGCTGTAATTAAACCTCTGCTTAAGAAACCGTCTCTTGACCCAGATGACTTGGTTAATTATAGACCTATATCCAATCTTCCTTTCTTATCCAAAATTCTTGAGAAAGTAGATCGGCCTGTTTTCCAGTGTGGTCCTGTTTCTCTGACCGTGACTGAGTGGATGTGCTCTCTTCATCCTCTGACATGGGAGCTGGCTCGGCGCTCGTCTGCCTGGCTGTGTGTTTCCTGGACGGGGCCGCCTTTTACAGCTGCTTTTTGTGTCTCTGCTTCCGTCTCCTTGAACCCCAGTCGGCCTCGGCAGATGGCCGCTCACACTGAGCCTGGTTCTGCTGGAGGTTTCTACCTGTTAAAAGGGAGTTTTTCCTCTCCACTGTCGCTACAAGCATCCTTAGTGTGAGGGATTGTATTTGAGTCAATGAGTCGATGCAATCAACTGGTTTTCCTTAGACAGAAAACTTTGTATCAATTTGACTGTATGATCTGGTTGAACTGTAAAGTGCCTTGAGATGACATGTGTTGTGAATTTGGCGCTATATAAATAAACTGAATTGAATTGAATTAATAAATAGCGAGGAGAAAGCTGAAGAACGGCAGAGTACGGTGGAGATTGTAACTACAGGGTCTCTTTCTACTCTCCTCACGAGTAAAACGAATTCTGACTCTGTGCCTTTCTTTCCTTGTTTTACAGTGTTTTAGGTGTTAGACATGACATTAAATTGGTCCTTCGAGCCGGATGCCAACACATCTGATGATTCCATTGGAGGTGGGTGAAATCCAGAAAGACTGTGGCCACAGGAGGACCGGTAATTCCTTCAGAACCTTTGACGGGACTGGATTCATCCCCGTTCCCTGGGATCTGAAGATTGACGGTAGTCCGAAGGAGAAAGGCACACAGGAGGACGGCGGAGTCCCGTAAATTCTGTAAATTGGACGACGGAGTCCTGCAAATCCTGTGAGTAGGTTTAAGTGAAAACCCTGACTGAGTGAAAACACCTGAAGGATTCCAGACCGTATTCAGGCAATATAAAATAGTCCTAATAGGGGAACAGACCCCCGGAATTGTCTGTGATAAAATAGGACGTATATAAGAAAAAAAAAACTAAGTTAACGGGGAAGTGTGTGTAAGTGAGTGGAAGTATTAGTACCTCTAGGTACTAGTATTTCATGTAAAAGCAACAGGTAAAGCAAACAATACGACCCTTGTGGATGCATGTAGGCAAGAATTTTCCACCTGAACAGGTTGAAGTGAAAATTACCACAACGGTATCTTAAGTATTGTCCTGTTGAAATAAACCAGTGTTTTAGAATACCCTAGGTGCTACAACCACACTGGTCCAAAACACACAAATTGGGAAGTGGGTTTAGTAAAGTAAAACCAAGAGACGAACTAAAGAATAAAAACTGGAAGTTCGTACAAACAAATTACCCTAAAAATCTAAAATACTTAGATCATTGGATGAAGAAATAAATTATATATAGACTTGGATTGCAAGTTAAATAACCTACGCTGATGGAGATGAAACACCATACCAACTGGGAAAAATCGAAATCTAAATAAGTAATTTTTTCTTAAAATAAGTGCATTTGTTCTTGGATTAACAAGAGTAACAAGTAAAAGAGACATTTTGCCAATGGAACAGGACAATTTATACTTAAAATAAGAAAACACACCTGCATTGTCTAATTTCAAGTGCATATTATCTAATTATCTTATTTTAAGACTAAAAATACTAATTCCATTGGCAAACTATCTCATTTACCTAGTCAAATTACGGTTAAATACACTTAATTTAAGAAATTTGTATTCATTTCTAGATAGTTTTTCCAGTGCCAACAGCAACGAAAAAATATATTAATGGGAGGTTCCAGCCACATACACTATATTGCCAAAAGTATTTGCTCACCTGCCTTGACTCACATATGAGCTTAAGTGACATCCCGTTCCTAATCCATAGGGTTCAATATGACGTCGGTCCACCCTTTGCAGCTAAAACAGCTTCAACTCTTCTGGGAAGGCTGTCCACAAGGTTTAGGAGTGTGTTTATGGGAATTTTTGACCATTCTTCCAGAAGCGCATTTGTGAGGTCGCACACTGATGTTGGACGAGAAGGCCTGGCTCTCAGTCTCCGCTCTAATTCATCCCAAAGGTGTTCTATCGGGTTGAGGTCAGGACTCTGTGCAGGCCAGTCAAGTTCATCCACACCAGACTCTGTCATCCATGTCTTTATGGACCTTGCTTTGTGCACTGGTGCACAGTCATGTTGGAAGAGGAAGGGGCCAGCTCCAAACTGTTCCCACAAAGTTGGGAGCATGGAATTGTCCAAAATGTCTTGGTATGCTGAAGCATTCAGAGTTCCTTTCACTGGAACTAAGGGGCCAAGCCCAGCTCCTGAAAAACAACCTCACACCATAATCCCCCCTCCACCAAACTTTACACTTGGCACAATGCAGTCAGACAAGTACCGTTCTCCTGGCAACCGCCAAACCCAGACCCGTCCATCAGATTGCCAGATGGAGAAGCGCGATTCGTCACTCCAGAGAACGCGTCTCCACTACTCTAGAGTCCAGTGGCGGCGTGCTTTACACCACCGCATCCGACGCTTTGCATTGCACTTGGTGATGTATGGCTTGGATGCAGCTGCTCGACCATGGAAACCCATTCCATGAAGCTCTCTGCGCACTGTTCTTGAGCTAATCTGAAGGCCACATGAAGTTTGGAGGTCTGTAGTGATTGACTCTGCAGAAAGTTGGCGACCTCTTCGCACTATGCGCGTCAGCATCCGCTGACCCCGCTCCGTCAGTTTACGTGGCCTACCTCTTCGTGGCTGAGTTGCTGTCGTTCCCAAACACTTCCATTTTCTTATAATACAGCTGACAGTTGACTGTGGAATATTTAGGAGCGAGGAAATTTCACGACTGGATTTGTTGCACAGGTGGCATCCTATCACAGTTCCACGCTGGAATTCACTGAGCTCCTGAGAGCGACCCATTCTTTCACAAATGTTTGTAAAAACAGTCTGCATGCCTAGGTGCTTGAATTTATACACCTGTGGCCATGGAAGTGATTGGAACACCTGATTCCAATAATTTGGATGGGTGAGCAAATACTTTTGGCAATATAGTGTATCTCAGCGTGGGTTAAAAACAAATTTTTAAATAAATTAAAAATAAATAAATAAATACTCAAACTGGCAACGTCTAAGGTAACCACAGCAATGCCGAAAAATACGCTAAAAAGGGAGGTGGTGAGTCAGGAGTGGGGCATAAATATTCTGGGCAGATTCTATATGTTACCCAGAAGAAATATTTTTTTCGAAGGCATCGAGGAGACGGGGGCGGCTAGAGCGAATCCAGGCCCTTTAAAAACAGTGGAGCATGGTAGCTATTTAATGCATTAAAAGAAAAAAACATAAATAGTACTTACAATTAATGGACAGGCAGTTACACTTGCATGCCATCCAGGAGCCTGTAAAACTTGTATTAAAGATAATGTAAATGCTAAAAGCATCTAAAATGCCCCTTTTTTGTAAAATCAGCAAATGGTCAAATATCCCAAGAATGGAAGTCAAGGGGAATAGAAACAGAAGACCTTTAAACAGGAAAAAGGTTGCATGCATCATTTCCAACTATGGAAACAGCCTGATAAAAATCCAAGTTACAGCCTCATGGTGATAAGCTCAAACCCATAGAATATTACTCTAAAGGGTTAGACCCTGTGGGAACAACGGCTCCTCCGTATTCAAAGCAGCAGCTATAAGGAGCCGTGATGTTACACATGTCTCAACAGGAGGGATGGTAGGACAGGTTAACCAACATTATACAACATATGACATGTAGGGCATGTCTAACATGCACTAAACACAAACCACAAGGAAATCTAAGAGCTAAACGTGGGAAGTTTCCCTCTCCCCCATATTCGTTTCAAATAATACATATGATTTTTGTAGAACTAAATCAAAGCGAAGGAAAAAGAGGACTGTGATGTTTCACAAAGATGAAGGTAATGTGACAGGACCAAGGGGAGGTAGGGAAGAGGCTAAAAGGCAACGGGACAAAGAAGAAGAAGAAGGCACTGTAGGTGGGGAAGAAGTACCAAAGAAAGGGGAAAAAAACAAACTTTCAAAGAGACATGCGATTCATATGACAAGGGAGGATGTGTGGAAAGCAAGAGGGAGCAGAGTGCTAGAGGCAATTTTTGATGGACATGCAATGTAGAATAGAAGGTGTGAAGAAAATTTGATATCTGAGACCACGGCAATGCTGCTGAAGCTCCTCAGAAATGTTATTAGCACCCAGAACAGCAGTGATAGTTCAGATGTTCCTTGAAGCTCCTCTGGGCTTCATACCATGGTGGAGCGGTGACAGTATAAAGTAGGAATAATCTGAACTTTATCAAAGCTTTAGGGATTGTGATTGAAAGATGTGAAACTAGCGAGAATAAATAAAATTTTCCAATTATGACAAATATTCTATCAAATTCAGTGAAGAAAGCAACAAATGTGTTTCTATTTTCTGCAACATGCAAGGTGACATTTCCACAGACATTAGTGGGCTGTACACCTCAACTTGGAGCAATCATAGCCAACTTTGAGCCCAGCTCAGGAACCAAAAATAGGAGACACTGGGGAGGAATAGACTGAAGATCTGAGGAGAATCCAGCAAACTGTAACTGCAGAGGAGTATATTTGCTACACAGAACAAAAAATGGAGTAATCAACTGATTGGGAGCAGGTGTGGACAGAAGGATCTAGAAGGGAGCTAGTGGAAAGGAGACTGGCACAAGTGGGTAACAGAGAGTAAACAAGAAATAGAAAAGAACATAGCGACATAGGGACCCCTTTTTCATCATTCTGCTTCATTCTATCTCTATTCTCCCACTCTGCAGAATCTGCTAGTTCAATCTCTAACGTTCTGCTCTCTCTGCTTTTTCTCATAGTAGCTTCATCTGGTCTGTTCCTGTTTGGCTGTGACTCCATCCTGGAGAGAAATATCAGCTGTGCTGCTGCCATCAACACCTTTGTTTCTAGATGTTGGAGCTTGGCCTGTTTTCCAGTGTAGTCCTGTTTCTCTGACTGTGACTAACTGGATGTGCTCTCTTCATCCTCTGACATGGGAGCTGGCTCGGAGCTCGTCTGCCTGGCTGTGTGTTTCCTGGACGGGGCCGCCTGTGGAGCTGGTTGACAGTTGCCTTTTGTATCTATGCTTCTTTTTCTACGTCTGCTTCTGTCTCCTTGAACCCCAGTGGGCCTCAGCAGATGGCCGCTCACACTGAGCCTGGTTCTGCTGGAGGTTTCTTCCTGTTCAAAGGGAGTTTTTCCTCTCCACATGCAATCAGCAGGTTTTCCTTAGATAGAAAACTTTGAATCAATCTGACTGGATGATCTGGTGAACTGGAAAGTGACCTGAGATGACATGATGTGAATTGGAGCTATAGAAATAAACTGAATAGAATTGAATTGAACACAAATACAACCAGAAAACATCTAGAATGACACAAAATGGAAATGGAACCCTGAAAACACAGAATGACATAAATCAAAGTGTAACTAAAAACTCAAAAAGAAAACTTAAACAGAACCAAAAAGTCCAGAAACGGCAAAATGTTGACATTAAATCCCCCAAAGTCACCCGACCACTGACTTCAGGCATAATCACCCCCTCAGTCTTGCATTGCATGGCTATCTCACCTTCACTCGTCAACGCCTGCCCCTCCCCCTCCTGAAACACACTCTCAAACAGCAACAAGACAGTAAAATAATCATCAAACACTATTGGCTCAGTCTTACCTTTGGGGAGCCATTTGTTAAAGCACTTTGATGCATTTCTGTCAGCAAACCTTGTAAAGTGTAATGAAGCAGTGGCGGCCGGCCCATAGGGGGCGCTGGGGCACCGCCCTCCCTGATAAGAAGAGAGAAACGTAAAATATATTTTTAGAAATTAACTCATAAATGTCAGTTTTACTCTCTAGACTGTGTACCTATAAGCAAAACAAATTATATAAACTAAATTTCCCTATCTACTGTCATTAATTTGTGGATTTCCACAGACAGACTCCTACCGTCTCTGTTCTGGGGGCGCCTATCAGACAGCCCCACATATGCAGAGAATCTGTCAATCATGTACTATTGCTAGGTGAATTTAATGGCCAATCAGCGTCTCGGAACTTTATGGTCTTGGGGCGCTGAAAATACTGCGCTTTAACAGGCTTCTGCACCCAAGCGCAGGTGCAGACAGTTAGAGGGAAGATGGCGAATGTAACAAACGAGATGCAGCTTCCACCAAATTCGGTGAGATCCTTATTTATCTACCCGTTTGCCAGAAGAACATCCCTGTTGTAGGATATGAACATTTCATGTCATGGTTATTGTGACTGTGACGAATCCACCTCGTCGCTTAAAACAACCTCTCTAACTTTGCGCGCCACACACACGTTCCTGTTATACTGTGTTTGTGAGGACCAATACACTCGCGCTGAGCCCAGTAGCTCCATGAACGTAAAACACACAAGCTGTTCCTGGTTACCTGCTGGCATATTGAGGGTGCACACTTAATATTTCAGTGGGGTTAGCCGTGTGTGTGTGTGTGCGTGTGTGGGTATGTACGTGTTTATGCTACGGGGACTTGTCATCTTCAGTCTGGCTGCGTCTTTGCTGGGTTCAAACCCAGTTTGGTGTAATTGAATAAGTCAATGAATCTGTGTAAAAGAATGAAGTTGTAAAAATGATTTGTTTTTGTACATCAATTGTTTATGGAGGTAATATATGGACAAAACTGATTAATGAGAAGAAATCAGAAATAAGAGAGCCTGAGGTGAGGGGCTTAAACTATTTAATGAGGGCTGTGGGAAGAAAAGCAGCAATTTTTGTTTTCTGTTTCTTTGTTACATTGCTGGTAACTGGAGGGAGGCTGAGGCCCAGAGGATCTTGTATATGTTTAGTTTCTTTTGCACCCTGTTTTGAGTTTTTGAGCTCAATAAATCACCAACACCGGTAACCCGACTGAGCCTGGATTCTTGGAGGCCAAAGAACCCCGTCACAGTGACCCAAATCATCACTGTTACTGTTATTATATAGTAAATTAAATCATTACTGTTAAATTGTATGTATTGTCCAATTGTTTATTTGAATTCTTATTCCGGATTAGTTGGAGACATACACTAGGTTATATCAGCCCCACCAAAAATATTTTTCACCAGCCGCCACTGTAATGAAGGCCAATTAAAACTATTTCCTTAACTTTTTTTGCAGAGCAGCAATGTTGTCAACCTCTGCAGGATTTAAAGGGATTTATCTGCAGCCAAAAAAGCCGCTTGAAGCAAACGAATGTGGTTCTTCCCAGAAACAATCGCCTACTTTCCTGCATCATCCATGGATCCACTTCTACTGAGACTATTTCTCCAGAAGTTAGTAATTGCAATGAAAACGCTTCAGGGTCCCGTTTGTGGACGTCTACAGAAACTGATACCACCTTTTTAGAAAAAGATGCCCCTTTTAAGACCTCAAGCAGAACTACAGACCCCTCCAGGGTGGTGACAGAGGACTTTAGCACCCACAGTCGACACAATAATCAGAAGATATTTTTGTTGGCTGCCTTCGAGCTTTATTACAGAAATCATAAAACCATTTCCCCATTCAGGAGCCCAGCAATGTGCCGTCTGGGTACATTCGGGTTTTGACAGCACCCTGCATGCTCCTCTTAGACTTTACATATGAGGCGTAGTGGTGTGAAGTCTGCACCGGCTGTCATAAAACATTTCCCGCAGTGACGGATGAGAGGCATATATATCCAGGACACCGGTTAACCTCAGCTTGACCTAAAGAAAGCATGCCAGACCTGGAGATAAATCACAGAATCACCTAAAAATGGTTGAAAATACAAACTTCAACAGATGTATACAGGAATGTAAGCATGCCGTGTGCACACAAACCTCCCTCTCCCTCTTTATGCACTCACAAACAATGTCAAACCACAACTGAGTCACTTTGGTTCCTGAGTGCAAACTGGCTCCACACGGAGGCCAGTGAAGGCACTCCTCTCCTGTTGGCCGATAGCGCTGACAGCAGCACATTTGTTGTTCTTTCCCATAGTCTGATCACGCTCCTCTGGGCGTTACTCGCCACCCGGGCCTGGGAACACACAGGAATATAGATGATATTACACGTTCTTATTCATCACATCGCAGCAAGACGGGATTCATCTCAGGGAGTCAATCTGGGATGTTCATGATCATAATCTGCCAACTTTCCCTGGTGTTGAAGTAGTGGACCATGTAAACCATTAGTTTTTAAGTTGGTTATACCGCCCCCCCCCCCCTTCCACACACACACATACACAACCCTCCCCGTCTTTCCCCATCTGGTTTCAGTTTGCTGATTGTTGGTTTGTTTCCCGTCTCACAGCCCCGGGGTTTTAGGTATCAGGAAATAGTTAAAATAATCGGGTTATTACAAGGTCTTAAAATTAAAATAAGGCCGTCTCAGATAAATCTGAATTGAGAAAAAACTAAAATAAAATGTGGAAGCAGCTTGTAAAAAAGAAAACAAAAACTACCCTCTGTGGTTTTTACAGGCAGGTCTTTTTTACACATTTCCTAACATTGTTGACTGAGCTTTGCTTACAGTTGCTTGTAAACAGCATGTGAAGAGCTTCCATTCCAGCCAACTTTGGCTTCAAACTTTGACTAGGCCGTTTCTATGGAATCAATCTTTCTTTCCTGAGTATTAATCATATGAACTAGGAAGGTTAGTTAGAAGAACATTAGAAACAAACGTTAGAAAAAGTCGATAAGACTGAGGAGCCCAGCAGCAAGCGAAGTTCACAGCAGAGTTTGACTATAAAGCTGCACTGCAAAAAATCTAAATCTAGATCAGTCATTTTTTCTTAAAATAAGTGCATTTGTTCTTGAATTGAGGAGATAAAAGAGACATTTTGCCAATGGAACAAGACGATTAACACTTCAAATATGAAAACAAAATTGCATCGTCTTATTTCAAGAGCATATTATGTAATTATCTTATTTTAAGAGTAAAATGACTCATTCCATTGGCAAACTATTTCTTTAACTTCTCAAATTAAGGGTGAATACAGTTAATTCAAGAAATTTTTACTTATTTCTAGATCGTTTTTGCAGAGAAGAAATGGCTCGCTGTCGTCCCTGAAACGCACACTGCAAAAAACATCTAGAAATAAGTAAAAAATGTCCTAAATGAAGTGAATTTACCCTTAATTTCAGCAGGCAAATAAGATGATCTGCCAATGGAATGAGTATTTTTACTCCTAAAATAAGATAATTAGATAATATACAGTTGAAATAAGACAAAGCAATTGTTTTTTCTTATTTTAAGTGTAATTTGTCTTGTTCCACTGGCAAAGTGTCTCACTTACCTCCTGAATTCAAGAAAAAATGCACTTAATTTGAGCAAAAATGACTTATTTAGATTTCCATTTTTTGCAGTGCAACTCTAATTAACCAGAGAGCTTCACTGCAAAAAAATTATCTAGAAATAAGTAACATGTCTTAAGTGTATGTATCCTTAATTTAAGTAGGTAAATAAGATGTTTTGCTAATGGAATGAGTATTTTTACACTTACAATAAGATAATTATATAATATGTGCTTCAAATAAGATAATTCAATTGTTTTTTTTCTTGCTTTAAACGTAAATTGTCTTATTTTATTCACAAAGGGTCTCACTTACTTCCTCAATACAAGAAAAAATGCCCTTATTGTAAGCAAAAAATACTTATTTAGATTTCAATTTTTATTGTGTTCACAGAACCTCCTGAGATCCAGAGGTGATGTGGCTAAGGAAGGCCAAACAAGTCCTGCTTAAAGGTGGCCAGAAGTCAGACAGCATCAATGCAAGCGGAGGAGCTTTAAATGAAAAGGAAAACACCTTTAAACTAGATGCTATTACTGTGTGTGAAAGAACAATAATGATGCATAATCACTAAATAAACAAGATGAAGAAAGAATGATGATGACATAAAGGATGTGATGGATGAACCTCTCTGGCAGAAAGTTGCTAGAGAAAGAATTCATTTAATCTAATATCTCTGACATGATGGAAAAATAAATAAAAAATAAATAGCAGATAAAGCAAATAAAAAGCAGATGAAGTCTTCACCTCAAAGACCTGCAGCTGCAACTAAAGCAAAAGTTATCAATCCTGCATTTGGGTGAGACGAATAACCATATTTTAAACTATTCATTAATTCTATTTTTTTCTCACATGTGAAACTCTGTGTTGCTCTATAACATTAAAACTCATATAAGAAACTAGTCCATGCATTTGTTACTTCAAGGCTGGACTATTGTAATTCTTTACTATCATTTTAACTGTAGTTAAAAGCCTTCAGCTGATCCAACACTGCAAAAAATCTAAATCTAGAGAAGTCATTTTTTCTTAAAATAAGTGCATTTGTTCTTGAATTGAGGAGGTGAAAGAGACATTTTGCCAATGGAACAAGACAATTTACACTAAAAATAAGAAAACACAGTTGAATTCTCTTATTTCAAGTGCATATTATCTAATTATCTTATTTTAAGAGTAAAAATATTCATTCAATTGGCAAACTATCGAATTTACCTGCTCAAATTAAGGGTAAATACACTTAATCTAAGAGATTTTTACTTATTTCTAGATTGTTTTTACAGTGAAAATGCTGCAGCCAGAGTTCTAATGAAAATTAAAAAGAGAGATCATATCTCTCCTATCCTGGCTTCTCTTCATTGGCTTCCTGTTAAATCCAGAATAGAATTTAAAATCCTCCTTCTCACATATAAAGCCTTAAATTGCCAAGCTCCATCTTATATCAGAGATCTGATTGTTCCTTATGTTCCTAACAGAGCACTTCGCTCTCAATCTGCAGGTTTACTAGTGGTTCCTAGAATTTCTAAAAGTAGAATGGGAGGCAGATCTTTTAGTTCTCAGGCTCCTCTCCTGTGGAACCAACTACCAGTTTTAGTCCGTGAGGCAGACACCCTGTCTACTTTTAAGGCTAGGCTTAAAACTTTCCTTTTTGATAAAGCTTCTAGTTAGAGTGGCTCAGGTTATCCTGATCTATCTCTATAGTTATGCTGCTATAGGCTTAGACTGCTGGAGGACATAGGGACCCCCATTTCATCATTCTGCTTCATTCTCTCTCTGTTCTCCTATTCTGCAGAATCTGTTAGTTCAATCTCTAACCTTCTGCTCTCTCTGCTTTTTCTCATAGTAGCTTCATCTGGTCTGTTCCTGTTTGGCTGTGACTCCATCCTGGAGAGAAATATCAGCTGTGCTGCTGCCATCAACACCTTTGTTTCTAGATGTTGGAGCTTGGCCTGTTTTCCAGTGTAGTCCTGTTTCTCTGACTGTGACTAACTGGATGTGCTCTCTTCATCCTCTGACATGGGAGCTGGCTCGGAGCTCGTCTGCCTGGCTGTGTGTTTCCTGGACGGGGCCGCCTGTGGAGCTGGTTGACAGTTGCCTTTTGTATCTATGCTTCTTTTTCTATGTCTGCTTCTGTCTCCTTGAACCCCAGTGGGCCTCAGCAGATGGCCGCTCACACTGAGCCTGGTTCTGCTGGAGGTTTCTTCCTGTTCAAAGGGAGTTTTTCCTCTCCACTGTCGCTACAAGCATGCTTAGTGTGAGGGATTGCTGAAGAGTCAATGAGTCGATGCAATCAGCTGGTTTTCCTTAGATAGAAAGCTTTGAATCAATCTGACTGGATGATCTGGTGAACTGGAAAGTGACCTGAGATGACATGATGTGACTTGGAGCTATAGAAATAAACTGAATAGAATTGAATTAAAGCTAACTGTTGTAAAACAACAATAACAGATGTGACAGTCTGACAGTTTAAGGGGTGTAAACAGAGATGGCAAAAGTACTCACTTTCCGTACTTGAGTAAAAGTACAGATACTTGTGTTAAAAAATACTCTGGTAAAAGTGGAAGTACTGATTAAACTTCTTTACTCAAGTAAAAGTAACAAAGTACAGGCTTGTAAATTTACTTAAAGTATAAAAGTAAAAGTAGAAACCACTTTTTTCATGCCGTTGCCTACATTTTAAATGGATGTCTGCCAATAGGACTAGATCTCCGTTGTGTTCATTTTCAATCATCTCGTCGTCCATGCTACTATGCTAACGCCACCGCCACCAAGCTGCAATGATTTGCCGCCAATGAATACCGCCGAATCTGTCGATTCATCTTGTAGTGGTGCGTCAAATGCAACGTAGATTCCCATCCAATTAGATTGAATTTGGTATTGGTGACGTGAAAAATAATAACGGTAACTCCATTGAAATGATTCAAAACTAAAGTAACGAGACAATTTTTTTAAATGTAAGGAGTAGAAAGTACAGATATTTGTGTAAAAATGTAAGGAGTAGAAGTAAAAAGTCGCCATAAAAATAAGTAGTAAAGTAAAGTAAAAATATCTGAAAAATCTACTTGAGTACAGTATATTTGTACTTCGTTACTTCCCATCTATGGGTGTGAATACTTTTGGAAGTGACTGTAGGTCATATTTCTTCTTACATGAAGGGAAAAGTCGCTGTGATTTATTGACTG
Source organism: Cyprinodon tularosa (assembly GCF_016077235.1). Taxonomy (NCBI): domain Eukaryota; kingdom Metazoa; phylum Chordata; class Actinopteri; order Cyprinodontiformes; family Cyprinodontidae; genus Cyprinodon; species Cyprinodon tularosa. The sequence goes on from NW_024039703.1 coordinate 21,197, forward strand.
AGTGTATTTCTGGATGTTTCTCTGTGCAGTAGACTGCTAACAGGTCAAGAGTTTAAACCACGTCTCTCCTGATGGCTGCAGCGACCTGAAGCTGACGATTAGGCAGGAGCAGAAAACTAACGATGACAGGAACGTTTTAAGTATCTATCCATCCTTTTTTTCTGCTGAGACAGGGCCGGGTTGTGTTTAAAGTTGTGGCTAAGCATCCTTAACAGTTTCCTGTGTGGTCCGTGGTTGTTTCATGTTACGCAGCCCTCATCCCGTCCAGAAGAGACAGAAAAACGAGGTCAGATCAGAGATATTAGGCCCTAATGATGATTTATGAGCTAATATGTAACTCTGTGACATCTTTGAAAAGGCGCAGCGGTAAAATAATATGCGCTCGTTTGTTTTGACTGAATCACTTGGCTTCCAGGACACAATTTTGTGGTTTAACCAGTTTTCACTTGCACTAAAAATCCATAGGATATAAAATATAACCAAGAGAAACAATAAGATCCTTTACTTTGACCTGAATGTAATCAGAAAATGTGAAACATGGTGCCCACAGATGGCAGATCCTCTGTGCTGTATCTGGTCACAGGGGAGCTGGTTTGTCAGCTGATGTTTCTTAATCGTCGGCGCCCTGACCTCACTGCTAATGAGAATGACTCTGCATGTTTATAATGGCAGAATCTGGGCCCACTTTCCTAAATCATGACAAGTTGCAGAGCCGTGCACAAGCAACTGTGGAACAATCTGGCCCACTACACTGCTAAACGGATCAAGGAAATATAATGTCTTAAATTAGGTGTATTTACCCTTAATCTTAGCAGGTAAATAAGATGTTTTGCAAATGGAATCAGCAGTTTTACCTAGAGATGCACGATATCGGGATTTTGGCCGATATCCGATATGCCGATATTTTAAAACTCATTTAGCCGATAACCGATATCGATACCGATGTTAAAGCTGGACAAAAATAAGTATTCATTGAAAATAGCAGTTTTGTTATCCATTTCTGACACTTTAAAAAATAATATACTCAAATATATTTTCATATGCTGATATCAAATTGATTTTTAAAAACGCGGTATCGATCTATTTTACTTTCAAAATCTCGTGAAATTTCATCGTTCTGTTACAAACTCTCGTGATATTTTGCAAATTCTTGTGAGATTTTGTTAGTAAAATAGATCGATACCGCGTCAATATATCAACATATAAAAATATGGCAACATTTGGTGAATTTTGGGGGGATTTCGTAGCATAACGATGACATATAGCAATATTTCATTAGTAAAAGAGATTGATATGGTGTTTTTAAATGGCAATATATCAGCATAGGAAGATATTGGGATATTTTAATGGATCAATATTTTTTCCCTCGTCTTTAGAAGTTTTTAAGTCTGTAAAAAAGAAGTTTTTGAAGAAGAAGAAGTAGTAGTATTTTTTTTTTTATTTTTAGACTTTAGAAACTCAGAAGCTGATCAAATATCGGGTTAAATATCGGTGGGGTGGCCGATGTCCGATATTCAGATTTAAGGCCGATACCGATAGGGGGCCCATTATATCGTGCATCCCTAGTTTTACCCATAAGTTTTTAAGGGTAAAACTGCTTTTCTTTGTTATCTTAAATGTAAATTGTCTTGTTCTTTTGGCGAAGTGTCTCACTTACCTGCTCAATTCAAGAAAAAGTGTACTTATTTAATGTGCAAAAGTGCACTTATTTTGCAATGTACAGATTAGACACTTGCAGCATTTGGGAAAGATTTGATGTGAAAAGCTAAAAGAAAAGGAAAGTAAAAATAAGACAGCTTTCAGGCCGGTTCTATAGTTATAAGGGGTGTTCAATAAGTAATGACCCACTGCCAGTTGTTTGATCTAGCTGAAATTTTTTGCATGTGCAATGATTTATATATTTATCGATTAAATGGCAAATTAAAGCTCTGAATTAATTACAAGTAAGTTAGGATTTAATCTAGCTTCAGAGCAGGGGGGGGATTTACCATTAGGCAATACTAGGCAGTTGCCTAGGGCCCCAAGTTCCTGGGGGCCCCAAAAAACTACGTTCACCTGTATGTAGTCCACCATATTGGATCCGTCCATTTGCTGCACATGTTCCGAAAGTCTCCAGTAGCAGAAAAAAGTGACTTTTTTTGCTGCTACTGGAGACTTTGGAGACAACATCTAAAAGCAGCGAACTCTGCTCTCCAGAGCGAGTAGATTGGTAACCCCGCCTCCTGCTCTCCTCTATCTTGTCTGCTGTCATGATTCATGCAGCTATTATTTCATCCAAATGAAACATGGAGAACAGATAAGCAGATCATGGCTTGTCTACAGTGAAAAGAAGGACTGGGTTATTTACTTTGGCCTTTTTGGAAACACAGGAAGGAGCAATCAGCTAAGTGAGCTTAGTGCTTGGAAAAAATCTTTCATTCCTTTAGAGACAGCATGAAAAGTCAGCTGAGTACAAAACATAGAGAGGAAAACAAGAAGAAAAGGGACAAGAAGAGAGGGACACAACCTAGAACAGATAATGGATGTCTATTCTATTAACATTTCTCTATCTGGAGAATGGGGCTGTTTGATGTGTTGTCTTCTCTATTCAGAGGTCCCCCTGCCTGTCTTTGCCTAGGGCCCCAAATTTTCTAAATCCGCCCCTGCCAGCGGGATGAACAGCAGAAACAGAATCATGTTTTCAGTTATTTCTATTATTTTATTTTAGGAGGCTTTGTAGCCTCTTGCCCAGCTTGTAGACGAACTCGTTTCCAGATGTTTTTGAAATTGTGAAAAATGTGGCATGTATTTATAGCCACCTGAGGCCAGAACTAGAACCTCAACAACAAGCTGAATGAACTAATGTTCATTTATTCATTTGTCTGTTTATTTGTATTTGTAAAAATGATTCAACACTCTGTTGATCTTTTAAACAAAGTCCACTGAGGTTTGTGGTTATGACAACCAAAATGTGACAAAGTTAAAGAGAAACTAATACTTCCAACGACGCACTTCAGTGGTTTGCTGCCAAGGTAAACAGGCCGCTGGGGTCAGATCCTCAGAAGCACCGACAAACCTGTGGGCACAAAAAGAAATACCAAGAAAAGTCAAAAATGTTCTGCTGATATCAGACAAACACGTGTTGCAGCAATTTACTCCTCATGCAAAAAGCCAAAATAACATCTCTCTATCTTCGCAGCTGTCAACATGGCGACCAGAAGCCATGTCATCATCGGACTGCTTCGAAGTTTCCTCCACCCACAGACTGGTTTGCCCGGTGCCCTGTTTCTATTTTACTGCTTACACTCGAGCACAAACAGGCGCACTCACACACATGTGGGACAAAAATGACTGAAACCACTAATCATTCCAGGGCCACATTTTCAATTCCCACTCATCCCCGGGCCAAGAAACACGCAAAAGAAACACAGATCTAGAAAGATTTATCTGGGGTTTTTTTTAGTGGGCTTTCTGCCTCACGTCTTCAACCACTGCACAACAAAAGCCATCTAGAAACAGGTCAGCATTTCATAAAATAAGGGTATTTACCCATCATTTGAGCAGGTAAATAAGATGATTTGCCAATAGAATGAGTATTTTCACTCCTAACACTGGAAAAAATCTAAATCTAGATAAGTCATTATTTCTTAAAATAAGAGCATTTGTTCTTGAATTAAGAAACTAAAAGAGAATTTTGTCAATGGATCAAGAAAATGTAGATTTAAAATAAGAAAAACACAATTGCATTGTCTTATTTCAAGTGCATATTATCTAATTATCTTATTTTAAGAGTAAAATTACTCATTCCATTGGCAAACTACCTCATTTACCTACTTAAATTAAGGGTAAATACACTTAATTTAAGAAATTTTAACTTATTTCAAGACCATTTTTCCAGTGAAAGTATTATAATTAGATAATATTCACTTCAAATTGGAAAAGGCGATTCTTTTTTCTTTATTTTAAATGTAAATTGTCTTGTTCCATTGGCAAAGTGTCCCATTTACCTCCTCAATTCAAGAACAAATGCACTTATTTTAACAAAAAAAGTGATTAATTTAGATTTAGATTTTTTCCCGTGTGAATTCAACACATATTAGAAAAACAATCTAGAAATAAGTTAAAACAAATCTTAAATTAAGTGTATTTACCCTTAATTTGAGTAGGTAAATGAGTACACTGCAAAAAATCTAAATCTAGTCCTTTTTCCTTAAAATAAGTGCATTTGTTCTTGAATTGTGGAGATAAAATAGACATTTTGCCAATGGAACAATACGCTTAAAATAAGAAAACGCAATTGCATTGTCTTATTTCAAGTGCATATTATCTAATTATCTTATTTTAAGAGTAAAATTACTCATTCCATTGGCAAACTACCTCATTTACCTACTTAAATTAAGGGTGAATACACTTAATTTAAGAAATTTGTACTTATTTCTAGATCGTTTTTGCAGTGTATGATATGCATTAGAATAAGACAATGCAATTGTGTTTTCTTATTTTAATTTTAAATGGTCTTGTTCCATTGGCAAAATGTCTCTTTTACTTCCTCTATCCAAGAACAGATGCACTTATTTTAAGAAAAAATTACTTATCTAGATTTCCATTTTTTCCATTGAACATACACTGGAAAAGTGATCAAGAAATAAGTAAAAATGTCTTAAATTAAGAGTATTTACTCTTAATTTAAGCAGCTAAATAAGATGATTTTTACTTATAAAATAATATAATTAGATAAAATGCACTTTAATTAAGACAATGCAATTGTTTTTTCTTATTTTAAGTGTAAATTGTCTTGTTTTATTGGCAAATTGTCTCACTCACCTCCTCCATCCAAGAACAAATGCACTTATTTTAAGAAAAAATGACTGATCTAGATTTTGATATTTTCCAGTGCAGAAAACCTCTTTGTTTGTCCTCAGAGGTGTGTCATCAGGTTGTTGTTAATGCGCTCCTGTTTGCCTGCAGGCATCGCTTCAAAGTCACGTGACTCACTCAGACGAATGAGGAGTGAGCTGACAGAGGACCTACATAGCAGAGTGGCGGCTGAGTGAAGCGTACAGCATGTGGTCCAGTGGGAGTCAAATGGGAGGATAATTAGAGGCCCGTTTCAAGTGGAGCAGACCTTACAGTAACAAGGCTGTGATGGTGACAGATTGATGGTGTGTAATGGGAGGTTAGGACAACAGTGGAGGTCCTAGGTCATGAATGGATTTTAACCTACTGTGCTGCTGCAGCAGCTGATATACAGGAGCTGTCTATGAGTCTGGGAAAGAACTCTGGGAAAATCCCACGGGGCTGTGAATGCATGTGTGAAACACGCAGCCGGGTGTTGCACTGATGACTTTTGGTCGAATTATGTCATGCAGACAGAAGGTGTAAATGCAACGCTTGACGCTTTAGATGCAACGATCAACAGGAATGCCGTACTGTCAGTGCACTGCAGAAACGATCCAGAAATAAGTCAACATTTCTTAAATTAAGGGTATTTACCCTTCATTTTCAAAGACACCTAATATAAGAAATGTTCACTTATTTCTAGATTGTTTTTGCAGTGTAAAATGACAAAAAAAGTTGTCTAAGTCTTTTTTTTAATCAAAATGTAAATTGTCTTGTTCCACTGGAAAAGTGTCTCACTTTACTCCTCAATTCAAGAAAAATATCCCTTATTTTAACAAAAAAAAAAAGGATTTATTTAGATTTTTTTTTAAGGTTCATATAATTTTACACCTTCAAATAATTCTAAATCCATAATTTGATGCTGAAGGCCAACTGCACTGTGCAGCCTTTGTATTTTACTTAACCAGAATCATCTCTTTTTAATGGCCGCATGTCGCAGGGGAAACATTTCCACATTAAAGGAGAATTAATGGAATGTGAAAAACCCCTGTGGCTGTGTGGGAGAACTCATTACCAAGTGTTAGAGATCAGACGGCTTAAGTTTGTCATCCTGCTTAAGCGGAGAAGACGTTGAACTCCAAAATGATTTTCCAGAACGAAGCAGTCCAGAAAAGTTTTGCTACTCGAGCGATTTACAGTACAGCGAACTCAAAAACACGGGTCAGCTACTTTCCCTGAAACAAATTCTACTTCTTAATATAGCCGTTCCCTTGGGACCCGGCCCTGACCCAAGCTTGACCATGCCCTGACCAAGCTGTGGTCTCACTAGGATCCTCACTCAGAGCTTTGGCTCGGTGGACCCACTCCATCGAGTCAGTAGCCTGCCGAAGCGACACACAAGCCGGAGCGCGAGCGTGTGCAGAGACGGCCCCATCATGCTTTCTCAGCACACTGAAGCCAGCTACATTTGCACAATTCAAAGCAATTATGGTCTTCCTACTGAAACAGGTCTCTTAAGACTTCTTCTGTCCAACTGCTCTGCACAAAGAGCTTTATTTCACTACACCCAACTGGCATAATCAATCACAGAGGTTACAGCATAATTGGGATGTATATTTTCTTGTGGTCATATATCCTACCCACGCAACATTGGCTGCATTATGCAAATATTTTCTGCTGAGAATTTTGATGAGTTTTGAAATTGTGTTCACTCCCTCTTGTCCCTTTGTTGTGTTTATGCTGCGGTTGTTGTCTTTCAAAATCAGATATTTAAGGAAACACATTGTTGTTTCAGTGCATTGATCTGTCTGCATGCTCTTTTTTTTGGGGGGGGGACAGATTTTCTCTGAAAGAGTTGGAGAAAATGTTCTGCTTGTTTCAAACTGCTCTCTAGGGGCAAAGTTTGCATTTCAAGAGTTATTATCCCCGAGATGAAGAGTCTATAGCTGCCTTTCCCTGCTCTGAACGCCTCATATAGACCCTTACACAAGTTTAATAAGTTTATTGAAGAACATTTGGGGAGTAAAATCGTGTAGAACAGACACGGAATGGGAGGTGAGATAAAAAGGGGGGATAAGAACTAAGGAGAGAGAGAGGAAGGAGTTCATGAAAAGAAAGAAAACAAATCAAAACAGTAAAAACAGACACCGAAGATCTACAGTAACTCCCAGAAGTCTGCTTCCACACCCGTATAACACGAGGTGAACAGAAAACGGAGAACATAACAGCAACTTTTAGTTTACCAAATTAAAGTTAAAAAGAAAAAGCTTCAAGAGCAGCAGGGATCCTTCCCATGAGCGTCAGAACCTGTGGTGATTCCACCATGTTAATCAGGATGGTTTATACACTGGAAAAAAATCTAAATCTAGATAAGTCATTTTTTCTTTAAATAAGTGCATTTGCTCTTGGATTAAGGAGGTAAAAGAGACATTTTGCCAATGGAACAAGACAATTTACACCTAAAATAAGAAAACACAATTGCATTGTCTTATTTAAACTGCATATTGTATAATTATCTTATTTTAAGAGTAAAAATACTCATTTCATTGGCAAACTATCTCATTTACCTGCTCAAATTAAGGGTAAATACACTTAATTTAAGACATTTTTACCTATTTCTAGATAGTTTTTCCAGTGTATCCGTAGCTGCAGCTTAGTATTTCCTAATAAGCCGGGCGTCCACTGTGTGATATTTCAATCGTTGCACGCAGCAACAGCTCAAACGGTACAACCAAACCACAGGGTTTAAAAATTCCCAGCTCACCATGTTTGTTCTCACATTGATGCGATCTACCTGCTCACACTGTACGTCTAAAAACCAGGTGGGTCTCAGCTCCGCAGTGAGATGGCGCTACTCGGACTCGTCTATCTGGAAGCCAAACGAGTAGCAGAGGAACATGAAGCTCACTAGAGTGAAACGCGCTGCCTTGGATATTTGGGTAATTTTGTGCTGAAAGCCCTAAAAAGAAAAGGAGACGACGTATTTGGACAAAGAGCTGGCTGAACAAACATGGCTACTACGGTCTGTCAGTTTACAGAAAGAACTCCATTTCACTCATTGCACCCCTAGCCTGACGTAGTCCTACTCAATTCTAGTCAGAATGAGTCTGATGCTGCTCCATAGAGCTGTGATTATGGGGCGTGTTTCGAACGAACCAGGAAAAAAAATGCCTCTGTACTCAATTGGATAGACCTACAACCAATAAGAGCAACGGAGTGCGTGACGTATGTTAAGCCACGCATAGTTGTTGTCAACAAAAATCAAAGCGTGCAGTTGCGCGCCTAGAATAAGAAGATGAGCCTTGATCGCGTTTCTCTGTTCCTCTTTTAAAATTAATTTGCTGTCGATATCTTCTAGAACAGACCTAATAGCAGAATCTACTCACCTAAACTCTCCAGCGGCAGCCATTGTTGTTGTCACCCAAGCGCGCTTTGGTGACGTGGTTGATTACGTTACTGTTGATCATCTGTCCATCATCGTATAAAGCCCGCCCTGACAATTTGATTGGCCCGCCAGATATTGTGCTAGCATACTCGCGCTACTATTGAGCAATGCCAGAACGAACATCTCGACCTCAAACGTTGTGGGCGGGACTAAGTTCGGAATGGCACCCAGGCTATTGCACCCCCGCCATGATCTGAGAGGAAGAAGAAGAAGAATCCACTGAGCGATTTAAAGTAGGAAGTAATGTAAAGTACTCTCACTGGAAAAAATTCAGTAAGCCATTTTTTCTTAAAATAAGTGATTTTATTCTTGAATTGAGGAGGTAAGTGAGACCTTTTGCCATTGGAACAAGACAATTTCCTTTTAAAAGAAGAAAGAAACTGTTACATTGTCTTATTTCAATATTGAATATTATCTAGTTATCATATTTTTAGAGTAAAAAAACACTCATTCCATTGGCAAATCATCTTATTTACCTCCTCAAATTAATGTGGAATACACTTCTTTTAATAAATGTTGACTTATTTCTAGATAGTTTTTCCAGTTCTAGAGTACAAAGTAAAGTACTCTACTGTATTCTTTTCATATTTTTAATCAAGCCATAGTAAAATATATGAAATAAAGTGGAAGTAGCTTAACATTTTAAAGGAGTGTTATCATAACCTGTTGCTATTGCTGGATAGTTTCAGCTCAACCCAACTTTTGTTTACTCATTTTCTGTCTCATTCCAAATATGTTTTTCCGTAACATCTGCCAGGTAGGACTCAGGGCACCGATTGAAATGTAATTCTCAGTAATTCCCACCCAAATGATGGGACAGCCAGACTGAACCTGACAACACAGTGAAATCCGACTCCCGGCACCTCTTCAGGCACACTGGTTACGACACGGTGAGTAACAAGTGTGGTTTTAGGGATCATTAGTGCAACCTCTAAACCATGTCAAAAATATTTAGTTTCTCTCAGGATTTAATTAAAAACCAGGGTGGCTTCTTCATCAGAGCCAAGCGCCCCACCCTGGAAAAGGTGAAGAGCGAAGCTGTTTTTTGTTTCTATCAATGAATACCTCTGTTTTCCCTTTGCATTCAGTTTGTTTGGGTATCGATGCGCATCTGCACCACACATACAAACATGACTAACTCAAAGGAGATTAATAAGCTCAGAAGTAAGATCTATAACAGCGACACGCAGCCAACCCCACTGAAAAACATGAGTGAGTGTTTTCTGGTGTATGGCTCCTCTGAAGGGAACACTTCCCAGAAACATGTCTGCTAGAGGATCCACCAAATCTGTCTGTCTGAGGTCGGGAGGCTAACACTCAGCTCCAATCCATCATCATCATCATCATCATTACCGTTACAGCAGAAAGTGTCTCGTCCTCCTTCAGCTCCGATGAAGAACAGCCAGGAGCAGAGGCAGGAGGACCGGCGTAACTAATGCCATGTGTAGTCGGCGCAAACATCTCTACATCTAGAAAGACCACATAATGTTCTTCCTATGGCAGCTGGAATGTGTCAACCAGACTCAGCCATCGAAGTGCAGGAGGGGTTGCTGGGGTCATAATTCAAATGTTTTGGCTCAGTGAGAGACGAGGAGATGATTTAATGCTTGGACAATAGAATTAGCGTAGGGATCAGGGGTCGGCAACCCAAACTGCTCAAACAGTTTAAAGCCACAAAAATGTAAAAGTTTTCTATAAGTCTCGTATGGCTAAAGGGGCTCTAAGGGTATTAGAAGTTCCTATGTACTTTTCAATTTGGGGCATATACATAGACTATTCATTAGGAGTCCAGAACTTCTGTCCAACGACAGCCTAACTTATGCATAACGCACGGCATCGTGACGCTCAGAGGCATTGCTGTTCCCGAGGGGGGCAGAGATGCGCCCTGAGGCGCCCCGTCTGCAGAGAAAGATGCAAGAAATGACATTTTTTGGTGTCAGCAGATTGTGCGTCATGTCTGCTAGGAAGTGTGTTGGTGGTGGGCATGAAGGCAGGGAGGATCCATCACTCCCCTTCTGGCTCACCCTATGATGGGGATGAAGTCTGGAGGAGAACTGACGGTTTCCTCCTGTGAACCCCCTTTATACCAAAACGCTGCCAGTACGCCATTATACAGTAGCTGGAAGTTAGAAACACGTTCAGCGCTCGTCTGGAACACGTCAGATACGCTGATATGCGTTGGAGAGAAGTTCTGGATAAGTTACGCAGAGGTTTAGGATCAGCTAGTCGTCACGACTGATGAGGAACTGACACTGAACGGATGTCGACCATCAGATAACTGACCTGGAGCTGATAGCCCACGGATGAGGATACACTGGAATCAGTGGCGGCCGGCCAATAGGGGGCGCTGGGGCACCGCCCTCCCTGATAAGAAGAGAGAAACTTAAAATATATTTTTAGAAATTAACTCATAAATGTCAGTTTTACTCTCTAGAGTGTATACCTATAAGCAAAACAAATTATATAAACTACATTTCCCCATCTACTGTTATTCATTTGTGGATTTCCACAGACAGACTCCTACCCTCTCTGTCTTGGGGCGCTGATCAGACAGCCCCACAGTTGCATAAAATCTGCCAATCATGTGCTATTGCTAGGTGAATTTAATAATTTAATGGCCAATCAGCGTCTCAGAATTTTATGGTCTTGGGGCTCTGAAAAAATACCGCCCTTTAACAGGCTTCTGCACCCAATGCGCAGGTGCAGACAATTAGAGGGACGATGGCGAACGTAACGAACGAGATGCAGGTGCAGACAATTAGAGGGACGATGGCGAACGTAACGAGCGAGATGCAGGTGCAGACAATTAGAGGGACGATGGCGAACGTAACGAACGAGATGCAGGTGCAGACAATTAGAGGGACGATGGCGAACGTAACGAACGAGATGCAGGTGCAGACAATAAGAGGGACGATGGCGAACGTAACGAGCGAGATGCAGGTGCAGACAATTAGAGGGACGATGGCGAACGTAACGAACGAGATGCAGGTGCAGACAATTAGAGGGACGATGGCGAATGTAACGAGCGAGATGCAGGTGCAGACAATTAGAGGGACGATGGCGAACGTAACGAACGAGATGCAGGTGCAGACAATTAGAGGGACGATGGCGAACATAACGAGCGAGATGCAGGTGCAGACAATTAGAGGGACGATGGCGAACGTAATGAGCGAGATGCAGGTGCAGACAATTAGAGGGACGATGGCGAACGTAACGAGCGAGATGCAGGTGCAGACAATTAGAGGGACGATGGTGAACGTAACGAACGAGATTCAGGTGCAGACAATTAGAGGGACGATGGCGAACATAACGAGCGAGATGCAGGTGCAGACAATTAGAGGGACGATGGCGAACGTAACGAACGAGATGCAGGTGCAGACAATTACAGGAACGATGGCGAACGTAACGAACGAGATGCAGGTGCAGACAATTAGAGGGACGATGGCGAACGTAACGAACGAGATGCAGGTGCAGACAATTAGAGGGACGATGGCGAACGTAACGAGCGAGATGCAGGTGCAGACAATTAGAGGGACGATGGTGAACGTAACGAACGAGATTCAGGTGCAGACAATTAGAGGGACGATGGCGAACATAACGAGCGAGATGCAGGTGCAGACAATTAGAGGGACGATGGCGAACGTAACGAACGAGATGCAGGTGCAGACAATTACAGGAACGATGGCGAACGTAACGAACGAGATGCAGGTGCAGACAATTAGAGGGACGATGGCGAACGTAACGAACGAGATGCAGGTGCAGACAATTAGAGGGACGATGGCGAACGTAACGAGCGAGATGCAGGTGCAGACAATTAGAGGGACGATGGCGAATGTAACGAGCGAGATGCAGGTGCAGACAATTAGAGGGACGATGGCGAACGTAACGAACGAGATGCAGGTATAGACAATTAGAGGGACGATGGCGAACGTAACGAACGAGATGCAGGTGCAGACAATTAGAGGGACGATGGCGAACGTAACGAGCGAGATGCAGGTGCAGACAATTAGAGGGACGATGGCGAACGTAACGAACGAGATGCAGGTGCAGACAATTAGAGGGACGATGGCGAACGTAACGAACGAGATGCAGGTGCAGACAATTAGAGGGACGATGGCGAACGTAACGAACGAGATGCAGGTGCAGACAATTAGAGGGACGATGGCGAACGTAACGAGCGAGATGCAGGTGCAGACAATTAGAGGGACGATGGCGAACGTAACGAACGAGATGCAGGTGCAGACAATTAGAGGGACGATGGCGAACGTAACGAGCGAGATGCAGGTGCAGACAATTAGAGGGACGATGGCGAACGTAACGAACGAGATGCAGGTTCAGACAATTACAGGAACGATGGCGAACGTAACGAACGAGATGCAGGTGCAGACAATTAGAGGGACGATGGCGAACGTAACGAGCGAGATGCAGGTGCAGACAATTAGAGGGACGATGGCGAACATAACGAACGAGATGTAGGTGCAGACAATTAGAGGGACGATGGCGAACGTAACGAACGAGATGCAGGTGCAGACAATTAGAGGGACGATGGCGAACGTAACGAACGAGATGCAGGAGCAGACAATTAGAGGGACGATGGCGAACGTAACGAGCGAGATGCAGGTGCAGACAATTAGAGGGACGATGGCGAACGTAACGAACGAGATGCAGGTGCAGACAATTAGAGGGACGATGGCGAATGTAACGAACGAGATGCAGGTGCAGACCATTAGAGGGACGATGGCGAACGTAACGAGCGAGATGCAGGTGCAGACAATTAGAGGGACGATGGCGAACGTAACGAACGAGATGCAGGTGCAGACAATTAGAGGGACGATGGCGAATGTAACGAACGAGATGCAGGTGCAGACCATTAGAGGGACGATGGCGAACGTAACGAGCGAGATGCAGGTGCAGACAATTAGAGGGACGATGGCGAACGTAACGAACGAGATGCAGGTGCAGACAATTAGAGGGACGATGGCGAACGTAACGAACGAGATGCAGGTGCAGACAATTAGAGGGACGATAGCGAACGTAACGAACGAGATGCAGGTGCAGACAATTAGAGGGACGATGGCGAACGTAACGAACGAGATGCAGGTGCAGACAATTAGAGGGACGATGGCGAACGTAACGAACGAGATGCAGGTGCAGACAATTACAGGAACGATGGCGAACGTAACGAACGAGATGCAGGTGCAGACAATTAGAGGGACGATGGCGAACGTAACGAGCGAGATGCAGGTGCAGACAATTAGAGGGACGATGGCGAACATAAGGAACGAGATGCAGGTGCAGACAATTAGAGGGATGATGGCGAACGTAACGAACGAGATGCAGGTGCAGACAATTAGAGGGACGATGGCGAACGTAACGAACGAGATGCAGGTGCAGACAATTAGAGGGACGATGGCGAACGTAACGAGCGAGATGCAGGTGCAGACAATTAGAGGGACGATGGCGAACGTAACGAACGAGATGCAGGTGCAGACAATTAGTGGGACGATGGCGAACGTAACGAGCGAGATGCAGGTGCAGACAATTAGAGGGACGATGGCGAACGTAACGAACGAGATGCAGGTGCAGACCATTAGAGGGACGATGGCGAACGTAACGAGCGAGATGCAGGTGCAGACAATTAGAGGGACGATGGCGAACGTAACGAACGAGATGCAGGTGCAGACAATTAGAGGGACGATGGCGAACGTAACGAACGAGATGCAGGTGCAGACAATTAGAGGGACGATGGCGAACGTAACGAGCGAGATGCAGGTGCAGACAATTAGAGGGACGATGGCGAACGTAACGAGCGAGATGCAGGTGCAGACAATTAGAGGGACGATGGCGAACGTAACGAGCGAGATGCAGGTGCAGACAATTAGAGGGACGATGGCGAACGTAACGAACGAGATGCAGGTGCAGACAATTAGAGGGACGATGGCGAACGTAACGAGCGAGATGCAGGTGCAGACAATTAGAGGGACGATGGCGAACGTAACGAACGAGATGCAGGTGCAGACAATTAGAGGGACGATGGCGAACGTAACGAACGAGATGCAGGTGCAGACCATTAGAGGGACGATGGCGAACGTAACGAGCGAGAGGCAGGTGCAGACAATTAGAGGGACGATGGCGAACGTAACGAACGAGATGCAGGTGCAGACAATTAGAGGGACGATGGCGAACGTAACGAACGAGATGCAGGTGCAGACAATTAGAGGGACGATGGCGAACGTAACGAGCGAGATGCAGGTGCAGACAATTAGAGGGACGATGGCGAACGTAACGAACGAGATGCAGGTGCAGACAATTAGAGGGACGATGGCGAACGTAACGAACGAGATGCAGGTGCAGACAATTAGAGGGACGATGGCGAACGTAACGAGCGAGATGCAGGTGCAGACAATTAGAGGGACGATGGCGAACGTAACGAACGAGATGCAGGTGCAGACAATTAGAGGGACGATGGCGAACGTAACGAACGAGATGCAGGTGCAGACAATTAGAGGGACGATGGCGAACGTAATGAACGAGATGCAGGTGCAGACAATTAGAGGGACGATGGCGAACGTAACGAACGAGATGCAGGTGCAGACAATTAGAGGGACGATGGCGAACGTAACGAACGAGATGCAGGTGCAGACAATTAGAGGGACGATGGCGAACGTAACGAACGAGATGCAGGTGCAGACAATTAGAGGGACGATGGCGAACGTAACGAACGAGATGCAGGTGCAGACAATTAGAGGGACGATGGCGAACATAACGAACGAGATGCAGGTGCAGACAATTAGAGGGACGATGGCGAACATAAGGAACGAGATGCAGGTGCAGACAATTAGAGGGACGATGGCGAACGTAACGAACGAGATGCAGGTGCAGACAATTAGAGGGACGATGGCGAACGTAACGAACGAGATGCAGGTGCAGACAATTAGAGGGACGATGGCGAACGTAACGAACGAGATGCAGGTGCAGACAATTAGAGGGACGATGGCGAACGTAACGAGCGAGATGCAGGTGCAGACAATTAGAGGGACGATGGCGAACGTAACGAACGAGATGCAGGTGCAGACAATTACAGGAACGATGGCGAACGTAACGAACGAGATGCAGGTGCAGACAATTAGAGGGACGATGGCGAACGTAACGAACGAGATGCAGGTGCAGACAATTAGAGGGACGATGGCGAACGTAACGAGCGAGATGCAGGTGCAGACAATTAGAGGGACGATGGCGAACGTAACGAACGAGATGCAGGTGCAGACAATTAGAGGGACGATGGCGAACGTAACGAACGAGATGCAGGTGCAGACAATTAGAGGGACGATGGCGAACGTAACGAACGAGATGCAGGTGCAGACAATTAGAGGGACGATGGCGAACGTAACGAGCGAGATGCAGGTGCAGACAATTAGAGGGACGATGGCGAACATAAGGAACGAGATGCAGGTGCAGACAATTAGAGGGACGATGGCGAACGTAACGAACGAGATGCAGGTGCAGACAATTAGAGGGACGATGGCGAACGTAACGAACGAGATGCAGGTGCAGACAATTAGAGGGACGATGGCGAACGTAACGAACGAGATGCAGGTGCAGACAATTAGAGGGACGATGGCGAACGTAACGAACGAGATGCAGGTGCAGACAATTAGAGGGACGATGGCGAACGTAACGAACGAGATGCAGGTGCAGACAATTAGTGGGACGATGGCGAACGTAACGAGCGAGATGCAGGTGCAGACAATTAGAGGGACGATGGCGAACGTAACGAACGAGATGCAGGTGCAGACCATTAGAGGGACGATGGCGAACGTAATGAGCGAGATGCAGGTGCAGACAATTAGAGGGACGATGGCGAACGTAACGAACGAGATGCAGGTGCAGACAATTAGAGGGACGATGGCGAACGTAACGAACGAGATGCAGGTGCAGACAATTAGAGGGACGATGGCGAACGTAACGAACGAGATGCAGGTGCAGACAATTAGAGGGACGATGGCGAACGTAACGAACGAGATGCAGGTGCAGACAATTAGAGGGACGATGGCGAACGTAACGAACGAGATGCAGGTGCAGACAATTAGAGGGACGATGGCGAACGTAACGAACGAGATGCAGGTGCAGACAATTAGAGGGACGATGGCGAACGTAACGAGAGAGATGCAGGTGCAGACAATTAGAGGGACGATGGCGAACGTAACGAACGAGATGCAGGTGCAGACAATTAGAGGGACGATGGCGAACGTAACGAGCGAGATGCAGGTGCAGACAATTAGAGGGACGATGGCGAACGTAACGAACGAGATGCAGGTGCAGACAATTAGAGGGATGATGGCGAACGTAACGAGCGAGATGCAGGTGCAGACAATTAGAGGGACGATGGCGAACGTAACGAACGAGATGCAGGTGCAGACAATTAGAGGGACGATGGCGAACGTAACGAACGAGATGCAGGTGCAGACAATTAGAGGGACGATGGCGAACGTAACGAACGAGATGCAGGTGCAGACAATTAGAGGGACGATGGCGAACGTAACGAACGAGATGCAGGTGCAGACAATTAGAGGGACGATGGCGAACGTAACGAGCGAGATGCAGGTGCAGACAATTAGAGGGACGATGGCGAACGTAACGAACGAGATGCAGGTGCAGACAATTAGAGGGACGATGGCGAACGTAACGAGCGAGATGCAGGTGCAGACAATTAGAGGGACGATGGCGAACGTAACGAACGAGATGCAGGTGCAGACAATTAGAGGGACGATGGCGAACGTAACGAACGAGATGCAGGTGCAGACAATTAGTGGGACGATGGCGAACGTAACGAGCGAGATGCAGGTGCAGACAATTAGAGGGACGATGGCGAACGTAACGAACGAGATGCAGGTGCAGACCATTAGAGGGACGATGGCGAACGTAACGAGCGAGATGCAGGTGCAGACAATTAGAGGGACGATGGCGAACGTAACGAACGAGATGCAGGTGCAGACAATTAGAGGGACGATGGCGAACGTAACGAACGAGATGCAGGTGCAGACAATTAGAGGGACGATGGCGAACGTAACGAACGAGATGCAGGTGCAGACAATTAGAGGGA
Organism: Cyprinodon tularosa; assembly: GCF_016077235.1. NCBI lineage: Eukaryota > Metazoa > Chordata > Actinopteri > Cyprinodontiformes > Cyprinodontidae > Cyprinodon > Cyprinodon tularosa. Next base: position 38,563 of record NW_024039703.1, read on the forward strand.
CGATGGCGAACGTAACGAACGAGATGCAGGTGCAGACAATTAGAGGGACGATGGCGAACGTAACGAGCGAGATGCAGGTGCAGACAATTAGAGGGACGATGGCGAACGTAACGAACGAGATGCAGGTGCAGACAATTAGAGGGACGATGGCGAACGTAACGAACGAGATGCAGGTGCAGACAATTAGAGGGACGATGGCGAACGTAACGAACGAGATGCAGGTGCAGACAATTAGAGGGACGATGGCGAACGTAACGAGCGAGATGCAGGTGCAGACAATTAGAGGGACGATGGCGAACATAAGGAACGAGATGCAGGTGCAGACAATTAGAGGGACGATGGCGAACGTAACGAACGAGATGCAGGTGCAGACAATTAGAGGGACGATGGCGAACGTAACGAACGAGATGCAGGTGCAGACAATTAGAGGGACGATGGCGAACGTAACGAACGAGATGCAGGTGCAGACAATTAGTGGGACGATGGCGAACGTAACGAGCGAGATGCAGGTGCAGACAATTAGAGGGACGATGGCGAACGTAACGAACGAGATGCAGGTGCAGACCATTAGAGGGACGATGGCGAACGTAATGAGCGAGATGCAGGTGCAGACAATTAGAGGGACGATGGCGAACGTAACGAACGAGATGCAGGTGCAGACAATTAGAGGGACGATGGCGAACGTAACGAACGAGATGCAGGTGCAGACAATTAGAGGGACGATGGCGAACGTAACGAACGAGATGCAGGTGCAGACAATTAGAGGGACGATGGCGAACGTAACGAACGAGATGCAGGTGCAGACAATTAGAGGGACGATGGCGAACGTAACGAACGAGATGCAGGTGCAGACAATTAGAGGGACGATGGCGAACGTAACGAACGAGATGCAGGTGCAGACAATTAGAGGGACGATGGCGAACGTAACGAGCGAGATGCAGGTGCAGACAATTAGAGGGACGATGGCGAACGTAACGAGCGAGATGCAGGTGCAGACAATTAGAGGGACGATGGCGAACGTAACGAACGAGATGCAGGTGCAGACAATTAGAGGGACGATGGCGAACGTAACGAACGAGATGCAGGTGCAGACAATTAGAGGGACGATGGCGAACGTAACGAGCGAGATGCAGGTACAGACAATTAGAGGGACGATGGCGAACGTAACGAGCGAGATGCAGGTGCAGACAATTAGAGGGACGATGGCGAACGTAACGAACGAGATGCAGGTGCAGACAATTAGAGGGACGATGGCGAACGTAACGAACGAGATGCAGGTGCAGACAATTAGAGGGACGATGGCGAACGTAACGAACGAGATGCAGGTGCAGACAATTAGTGGGACGATGGCGAACGTAACGAGCGAGATGCAGGTGCAGACAATTAGAGGGACGATGGCGAACGTAACGAACGAGATGCAGGTGCAGACCATTAGAGGGACGATGGCGAACGTAACGAGCGAGATGCAGGTGCAGACAATTAGAGGGACGATGGCGAACGTAACGAACGAGATGCAGGTGCAGACAATTAGAGGGACGATGGCGAACGTAACGAACGAGATGCAGGTGCAGACAATAAGAGGGACGATGGCGAACGTAACGAACGAGATTTAGGTGCAGACAATTAGAGGGACGATGGCGAACGTAACGAACGAGATGCAGGTGCAGACAATTAGAGGGACGATGGCGAACGTAACGAGCGAGATGCAGGTGCAGACAATTAGAGGGACGATGGCGAACGTAACGAACGAGATGCAGGTGCAGACAATTAGAGGGACGATGGCGAACGTAACGAACGAGATGCAGGTGCAGACAATTAGAGGGATGATGGCGAACGTAACGAACGAGATGCAGGTGCAGACAATTAGAGGGACGATGGCGAACGTAACGAGCGAGATGCAGGTGCAGACAATTAGAGGGACGATGGCGAACGTAACGAACGAGATGCAGGTGCAGACAATTAGAGGGACGATGGCGAACGTAACGAGCGAGATGCAGGTGCAGACAATTAGAGGGACGATGGCGAACGTAACGAACGAGATGCAGGTGCAGACAATTAGTGGGACGATGGCGAACGTAACGAGCGAGATGCAGGTGCAGACAATTAGAGGGACGATGGCGAACGTAACGAACGAGATGCAGGTGCAGACAATTAGAGGGACGATGGCGAACGTAACGAACGAGATGCAGGTGCAGACAATTAGAGGGACGATGGCGAACGTAACGAACGAGATGCAGGTGCAGACAATTAGAGGGACGATGGCGAACGTAACGAGCGAGATGCAGGTGCAGACAATTAGAGGGACGATGGCGAACGTAACGAACGAGATGCAGGGGCAGACAATTAGAGGGACGATGGCGAACGTAACGAACGAGATGCAGGTGCAGACAATTAGAGGGACGATGGCGAACGTAACGAGCGAGATGCAGGTGCAGACAATTAGAGGGACGATGGCGAACGTAACGAGCGAGATGCAGGTGCAGACAATTAGAGGGACGATGGCGAACGTAACGAACGAGATGCAGGTGCAGACAATTAGAGGGACGATGGCGAACGTAACGAACGAGATGCAGGTGCAGACAATTAGAGGGACGATGGCGAACGTAACGAACGAGATGCAGGTGCAGACAATTAGAGGGACGATGGCGAACATAAGGAACGAGATGCAGGTGCAGACAATTAGAGGGACGATGGCGAACGTAACGAGCGAGATGCAGGTGCAGACAATTAGAGGGACGATGGCGAACGTAACGAACGAGATGCAGGTGCAGACAATTACAGGAACGATGGCGAACGTAACGAACGAGATGCAGGTGCAGACAATTAGAGGGACGATGGCGAACGTAACGAACGAGATGCAGGTGCAGACAATTAGAGGGACGATGGCGAACGTAACGAACGAGATGCAGGTGCAGACAATTAGAGGGACGATGGCGAACGTAACGAGCGAGATGCAGGTGCAGACAATTAGAGGGACGATGGCGAACGTAACGAACGAGATGCAGGTGCAGACAATTAGAGGGACGATGGCGAACGTAACGAACGAGATGCAGGTGCAGACAATTAGAGGGACGATGGCGAACGTAACGAGCGAGATGCAGGTGCAGACAATTAGAGGGACGATGGCGAACGTAACGAGCGAGATGCAGGTGCAGACAATTAGAGGGACGATGGCGAACGTAACGAACGAGATGCAGGTGCAGACAATTAGAGGGACGATGGCGAACGTAACGAGCGAGATGCAGGTGCAGACAATTAGAGGGACGATGGCGAACGTAACGAGCGAGATGCAGGTGCAGACAATTAGAGGGACGATGGCGAACGTAACGAGCGAGATGCAGGTGCAGACAATTAGAGGGACGATGGCGAACGTAACGAACGAGATGCAGGTGCAGACAATTAGAGGGACGATGGCGAACGTAACGAGCGAGATGCAGGTGCAGACAATTAGAGGGACGATGGCGAACGTAACGAACGAGATGCAGGTGCAGACAATTAGAGGGACGATGGCGAACGTAACGAACGAGATGCAGGTGCAGACAATTAGAGGGACGATAGCGAACGTAACGAACGAAAGCAGGTGCAGACAATTAGAGGGACGATGGCGAACGTAACGAACGAGATGCAGGTGCAGACAATTAGAGGGACGATGGGGAACGTAACGAACGAGATGCAGGTGCAGACAATTAGAGGGACGATGGCGAACATAAGGAACGAGATGCAGGTGCAGACAATTAGAGGGACGATGGCGAACGTAACGAGCGAGATGCAGGTGCAGACAATTAGAGGGACGATGGCGAACGTAACGAACGAGATGCAGGTGCAGACAATTAGAGGGACGATGGCGAACGTAACGAGCGAGATGCAGGTGCAGACAATTAGAGGGACGATGGCGAACGTAACGAACGAGATGCAGGTGCAGACAATTAGAGGGACGATGGCGAACGTAACGAACGAGATGCAGGTGCAGACAATTAGAGGGACGATGGCGAACGTAACGAACGAAAGCAGGTGCAGACAATTAGAGGGACGATGGCGAACGTAACGAGCGAGATGCAGGTGCAGACAATTAGAGGGACGATGGCGAACATAAGGAACGAGATGCAGGTGCAGACAATTAGAGGGACGATGGCGAACGTAACGAACGAGATGCAGGTGCAGACAATTAGAGGGACGATGGCGAACGTAACGAACGAGATGCAGGTGCAGACAATTAGAGGGACGATGGCGAACGTAACGAACGAGATGCAGGTGCAGACAATTAGAGGGACGATGGCGAACGTAACGAACGAGATGCAGGTGCAGACAATTAGAGGGACGATGGCGAACGTAACGAACGAGATGCAGGTGCAGACAATTAGTGGGACGATGGCGAACGTAACGAGCGAGATGCAGGTGCAGACAATTAGAGGGACGATGGCGAACGTAACGAACGAGATGCAGGTGCAGACAATTAGAGGGACGATGGCGAACGTAACGAGCGAGATGCAGGTGCAGACAATTAGAGGGACGATGGCGAACGTAACGAACGAGATGCAGGTGCAGACAATTAGAGGGACGATGGCGAACGTAACGAACGAGATGCAGGTGCAGACAATAAGAGGGACGATGGCGAACGTAACGAACGAGATGCAGGTGCAGACAATTAGAGGGACGATGGCGAACGTAACGAGCGAGATGCAGGTGCAGACAATTAGAGGGACGATGGCGAACGTAACGAACGAGATGCAGGTGCAGACAATTAGAGGGACGATGGCGAACGTAACGAACGAGATGCAGGTGCAGACAATTAGAGGGATGATGGCGAACGTAATGAACGAGATGCAGGTGCAGACAATTAGAGGGACGATGGCGAACGTAACGAGCGAGATGCAGGTGCAGACAATTAGAGGGACGATGGCGAACGTAACGAACGAGATGCAGGTGCAGACAATTAGAGGGACGATGGCGAACGTAACGAGCGAGATGCAGGTGCAGACAATTAGAGGGACGATGGCGAACGTAACGAACGAGATGCAGGTGCAGACAATTAGTGGGACGATGGCGAACGTAACGAGCGAGATGCAGGTGCAGACAATTAGAGGGACGATGGCGAACGTAACGAACGAGATGCAGGTGCAGACAATTAGAGGGACGATGGCGAACGTAACGAACGAGATGCAGGTGCAGACAATTAGAGGGACGATGGCGAACGTAACGAACGAGATGCAGGTGCAGACCATTAGAGGGACGATGGCGAACGTAACGAGCGAGATGCAGGTGCAGACAATTAGAGGGACGATGGCGAACGTAACGAACGAGATGCAGGTGCAGACAATTAGAGGGACGATGGCGAACGTAACGAACGAGATGCAGGTGCAGACAATTAGAGGGACGATGGCGAACGTAACGAACGAGATGCAGGTGCAGACAATTAGAGGGACGATGGCGAACGTAACGAACGAGATGCAGGTGCAGACAATTAGAGGGACGATGGCGAACGTAACGAACGAGATGCAGGTGCAGACAATTAGAGGGACGATGGCGAACGTAACGAACGAGATGCAGGTGCAGACAATTAGAGGGACGATGGCGAACGTAACGAACGAGATGCAGGTGCAGACAATTAGAGGGACGATGGCGAACGTAACGAACGAGATGCAGGTGCAGACAATTAGAGGGACGATGGCGAACGTAACGAACGAGATGCAGGTGCAGACAATTAGAGGGACGATGGCGAACGTAACGAACGAGATGCAGGTGCAGACAATTAGAGGGACGATGGCGAACGTAACGAACGAGATGCAGGTGCAGACAATTAGAGGGACGATGGCGAACGTAACGAACGAGATGCAGGTGCAGACAATTAGAGGGACGATGGCGAACGTAACGAGCGAGATGCAGGTGCAGACAATTAGAGGGACGATGGCGAACGTAACGAGCGAGATGCAGGTGCAGACAATTAGAGGGACGATGGCGAACGTAACGAACGAGATGCAGGTGCAGACAATTAGAGGGACGATGGCGAACGTAACGAGCGAGATGCAGGTGCAGACAATTAGAGGGACGATGGCGAACGTAACGAGCGAGATGCAGGTGCAGACAATTAGAGGGACGATGGCGAACGTAACGAACGAGATGCAGGTGCAGACAATTAGAGGGACGATGGCGAACGTAACGAACGAGATGCAGGTGCAGACAATTAGAGGGACGATGGCGAACGTAACGAGCGAGATGCAGGTACAGACAATTAGAGGGACGATGGCGAACGTAACGAGCGAGATGCAGGTGCAGACAATTAGAGGGACGATGGCGAACGTAACGAACGAGATGCAGGTGCAGACAATTAGAGGGACGATGGCGAACGTAACGAGCGAGATGCAGGTGCAGACAATTAGAGGGACGATGGCGAACGTAACGAACGAGATGCAGGTGCAGACAATTAGAGGGACGATGGCGAACGTAACAAACGAGATGCAGGTGCAGACAATTAGAGGGACGATGGCGAACGTAACGAGCGAGATGCAGGTGCAGACAATTAGAGGGACGATGGCGAACGTAACGAACGAGATGCAGATGCAGACAATTAGAGGGACGATGGCGAACGTAACGAGCGAGATGCAGGTGCAGACAATTAGAGGGACGATGGCGAACGTAACGAACGAGATGCAGGTGCAGACAATTAGAGGGACGATGGCGAACGTAACGAACGAGATGCAGGTGCAGACAATTAGAGGGACGATGGCGAACGTAACGAACGAGATGCAGGTGCAGACAATTAGAGGGACGATGGCGAACGTAACGAACGAGATGCAGGTGCAGACAATTAGAGGGACGATGGCGAACGTAACGAACGAGATGCAGGTGCAGACAATTAGAGGGACGATGGCGAACGTAACGAGCGAGATGCAGGTGCAGACAATTAGAGGGACGATGGCGAACGTAACGAACGAGATGCAGGTGCAGACAATTAGAGGGACGATGGCGAACGTAACGAACGAGATGCAGGTGCAGACAATTAGAGGGACGATGGCGAACGTAACGAGCGAGATGCAGGTGCAGACAATTAGAGGGACGATGGCGAACGTAACGAACGAGATGCAGGTGCAGACAATTAGAGGGACGATGGCGAACGTAACGAGCGAGATGCAGGTGCAGACAATTAGAGGGACGATGGCGAACGTAACGAACGAGATGCAGGTGCAGACAATTAGAGGGATGATGGCGAACGTAACGAGCGAGATGCAGGTGCAGACAATTAGAGGGACGATGGCGAACGTAACGAACGAGATGCAGGTGCAGACAATTAGAGGGACGATGGCGAACGTAACGAACGAGATGCAGGTGCAGACAATTAGAGGGACGATGGCGAACGTAACGAACGAGATGCAGGTGCAGACAATTAGAGGGACGATGGCGAACGCAATGAACGAGATGCAGGTGCAGACAATTAGAGGGACGATGGCGAACGTATCGAGCGAGATGCAGGTGCAGACAATTAGAGGGACGATGGCGAACGTAACGAACGAGATGCAGGTGCAGACAATTAGAGGGACGATGGCGAACGTAACGAACGAGATGCAGGTGCAGACAATTAGAGGGACGATGGCGAACGTAACGAACGAGATGCAGGTGCAGACAATTAGAGGGACGATGGCGAACGTAACGAGCGAGATGCAGGTGCAGACAATTAGAGGGACGATGGCGAACGTAACGAACGAGATGCAGGTGCAGACAATTAGAGGGACGATGGCGAACGTAACGAACGAGATGCAGGTGCAGACAATTAGAGGGACGATGGCGAACGTAATGAACGAGATGCAGGTGCAGACAATTAGAGGGACGATGGCGAACGTAACGAGCGAGATGCAGGTGCAGACAATTAGAGGGACGATGGCGAACGTAACGAACGAGATGCAGGTGCAGACAATTACAGGAACGATGGCGAACGTAACGAACGAGATGCAGGTGCAGACAATTAGAGGGACGATGGCGAACGTAACGAACGAGATGCAGGTGCAGACAATTAGAGGGACGATGGCGAACGTAACGAGCGAGATGCAGGTGCAGACAATTAGAGGGACGATGGCGAACGTAACGAACGAGATGCAGGTGCAGACAATTAGAGGGACGATGGCGAACGTAACGAACGAGATGCAGGTGCAGACAATTACAGGAACGATGGCGAAAGTAACGAACGAGATGCAGGTGCAGACAATTACAGGAACGATGGCGAACGTAACGAACGAGATGCAGGTGCAGACAATTAGAGGGACGATGGCGAACGTAACGAACGAGATGCAGGTGCAGACAATTAGAGGGACGATGGCGAACGTAACGAACGAGATGCAGGTGCAGACAATTAGAGGGACGATGGCGAACGTAACGAACGAGATGCAGCTTCCACCAAATTCAGTGAGATCCTTATTTATCTACCCGTTTGACAGAAGAACATCCCTGTTGTAGGGTATGAAAATTTCATGTCATGGTTATTGTGACCAAAATCGTCAGTGTTACTGTTATTATATGGTAAATTAAATCATTACTGTTAAATTGTATTTATTGTCCAATTGTTTATTTGAATTCTTCTTCTGGATTAGTTGTAGACATACACTAGGCTATATCAGCCCCACCAAAAATATTTTTCACCAGAAGCCACTGACTGGCATAAATCCACGTATGTCGATGTTTCATTGTCATGTTTTAGCGTGTTTCAGCGTACCCATAACTTATCCAATGTATGCCAGTGTTTTTGCCAAATTTGTCGTACTTCAGACATACGCTGGTCTAAATCGTCAAGGTGTGACAGTTGCTTTACCCAATGACATGATAATATCGGGTAGGCTAAAAACAATTGACAATGTTTTTGTCCAACATAGTTGGGCAGCTTTGGGAGTGTCTGGTGATACTGCTGTTTCTTTAGGTCCAGGGGATAGGGATGGGTTAGTGATAAGTTTGTACTTCACAGTTCATTGAGAATTTATCCTAAGTTCCTCCCGCAACCTGTCATGCTGTGCGTCAATAATTGAATATCACAGGACTTTTCCTTTACACAGCAAAAACAATCTAGAAATGAGGAAAAATGTCTTTAATCAAGCAAATTTACCCTCAATTTGAGTAGGTAAATAAGATGATTTGCTAATGGAATTAGTTTTTTTACTCTTAAAATAAAATAATTAAATAATATGCACTTGAAATGAGACAATTGTCATGGAAAACGTGATGGAGGGAGGACAGTCTGGAGATTTTCACTGACTGTCTTGCTTTTGCTGGACATCTTCCTGATACTATTTTCATATCAAATCATTTTTATATTTACTTCTGTAAAAGTGCAACTAACAGACGTTATGGCATTTATTGCTCTGCTGATTTATTTCCCACTGCTTGGCTTTTACTCCCCCTTTAATTCTGGGGCGGTAATTATGCAGATTTGCAATTCTCATGAACGCACACTTACAGTTGGACTGCATAAGGTTTAACAGGATCATTTACAGGCTCATTGGTAGGAGAAAAAGTAAGAGAAATTCAGGACAAGAATATGAAATGCTGTTGCATGAGACCCAATGTCTCTTCAGTGACTCCCTGCTCGCCTAATCGGTTACTAAACTTTGCATTTTTAACATGTCCTCACAGTTTGCTTACCATGCAATCATCGTTTTTATTGTGTGGGCATGTAAAAAAGTCAAACCGAACCATTAGCACCAGACAGACTTTTTAGTTTTCAGCAAGTTGGTCTAAGTAGTCTACACTGGAAAAAAAACAAAATCTAGATAAGTAATTTCTTCTTAAAATTAGAACATTTGTTCTTGAATTGAGGAGATAAAAGAGACATTTTGCCAATGGAACAAGACAATTTACATTTAAAATAAGAAAAGGCAATTGCATTGTCTTATTTCAAGTGCATATTATCTAATTATCTTATTTAAAGAGTAAAAATACTCATTCCATTGGCAAATCATCTTATTTATCTACTCAAATTAAGGGTAAATACACTTAATTTAAGACATTTTTACTCACTTTTAGATTGTTTTTGCAGTGTAATTTGGTTTACTAATAAAATCTGCCAGTTCTCTTCAAGGATTTTGGATAATTTTAGATTTATTTCGACATTTTTTTTAGCCACTAAGATGTGACCGATTGTAAACTGCAAGTTAACAAAGTTTCCTCGAAAAACGAGAAACATGAACAAAATGTTCTGAAACTTTCACTGTACTTAGAGTCAAAGCCATACTTGAGGACACATTTGACTCAGGAAAGAAGAGAGGAAATGGTGGGACACTACTCAGGTATCTGTGGGTGGTTTCAGCCTCATAACCTTTCTAAACAAAAGCGCCACATAAGTTTCTCTCTCAAACTCTGCTTTTTTCACTTATATCTGAATGAGGTTGTTATCGCATCTCTGAAACCCACAGATGAACCAAATGCCAGCAGCACTGAAGCTGTATCTCGCATGCTTGCTAAGCTTTCTACTGCCTCTTAGGCAACAGGATTTCACAGAAAGGATGACTGCCAGTGAAGGCAGCTCACCTTGGAGAGCCAGGGATGTCTGCGGCCGCATTCCAGCTCAAGATACACTCTCTGAGGCACAGAGCAGTTTGATTAAACACAGCCTTTCACTTGACTCTGCGGTAAATAATAAAACTAATGCACTCTGCTCTGTGGGAAATGTCAAGCCCACAAACAATGTTCAATAAACATCCAGTCAACCTGAACTGACGCCTGGTCAGCGTCAACAATCGGGGATTCTGACACACACCCTCTCCTTGACAACCGAACCTTTTCCCCTTTTTGGCAGCTTCAACCTATACTTTCTTTAAACAGTTATAGGCGAAAATAAAGCTGTCATCCGGCCTGCCAGAGGTAAACAAAGCCATTTGTTGGAGTTATTGTCACTGGATTGCGGCAGCAGAGGATTCCCTTAAAACCGGGGGTTTTGTAGAAAAGGCAGTGGACAGCACTGAACATGATTCTTAACGTGTGTGAGTGTGCGTCTGCGTGTCGGCTGGAGAGAGTACAGTGACTCTGAAACCAAAGAGAGCCCTGCCCACTCCCACAGTGGAAAGAATGATGCGTTATTCTGTAAATGACACTACTGACCGTGCAGATGCTTGCCTGAGGTGAGATACTGGCCACTGTGTGTTTGCCTGTGTGACTCACTCAGGAAGCAACAGTTAGCCATCACAATATTTGCTCCATCCAGTCGCTGAAAAGTGTTTGTGTTCGTACTGATAGAGCTGAATAAGTGGAGGTGGCCACCTGAGGAGTGTTTGCTCTGAATGGCCAATAAGTTGTGCAGCGCTCCATGTGTGTGCAGTACGCGGGCCGGCCCCCTCGTTATACTCATTCGGCGTGCTTTCTAATCACAGCGACCGCAGAGGAAGTTGTTTACGATGAGCAGTTTCATGCCGCTGTGAGGGGCCAGTGGGTCCGTGTCGTGAGACTGCAGGTGCGGATGAGTGCCATGCTGGGCTTTATGAGAATGTAAGTGAGTAAGTACAGAGTGTGAGAGTGCCCGTTTGAATGTTGTTTTGCGTGAGAGCCTTCTCCTCTTCATGTGGTCGATGAAATCCTGCCACAGTTAGCGTAATTGTGTTTACAGTAAAGCTACTGCCTACTTCTGACTGGCTGCAGAACAAACACTTACTGGATCAGGATCAAATCTTACGCCAAATGTCAGAGTGTGGGATTTAAGTACGGTGTGATTTCAGGGAGCGAGGCAACACAAAGGGCCACCCGGACATTCAGCCTCCTCGGACCATCAGTGGTTTGCATGAAATGACTTAAGCCTTCCCTATGGCGTCACATTTATTTCAACGCCCGCGAGCAAAATAAACACACTTGCATGTATGTTAAACTACTTCTGTGTTTATCTTAGCCTCGTGAGACCATCCTGATATGCGAGCTTTCAAGGTTTCACTCGCAGATCAGTCTGGTTTATTTGGCCCGTCTATCACCAACATAGGCCAATCAGCTAACCAGTATTTTCACCCCTTCCCAAAATTACTTCAACGGAAGGTTTCCAGATGGATATGCGGAGCAAATCCATCTGGCGGAGTCAGGTTAGGTTTATCTACCACAGCACATCAAAATCACACGAGTGAGAAACTGACGTTCCGAGAGAAGAAAATCGTTCTCCGCGTGTTCCAGCTCCTCCCACGTGTGCTTGGGATCGTGTTTGAGATCTCACCTGGCACACGACTTTCTATCCAGCGCTCGCGCTCAAGTACGGCTACGCTCTGCCTTGGGACTGATCTTCTGCCCGAAGGAAAATGTGTTTTGACAGTTATGGCGGGCCTTGCTGACACAGTGACACAGGAAGTAGTGTCAGGAAGCCTTTGATTGACAGCTGGTCATAAGTGAAGACGACGGCTGAAGGCGGGACAGCGGCGAAGGCTTCTCCAACGTTTGCGGTATGTGGGTTAAGGTAAGTGCCGTTGACCAAAGTCAGGACCAAGACCAGAGTGTATTGATATTGAGATAAGAGCGAAATATTGAGACTAATGGAGGGTGAGGCCAGGTCAAAACCAAGACCAGTGGCAACACTTCATGTCACAAGTCAATGTGACATGAAGTGAGACTAATTACTTGTCACCACTTTTCTGCACCTTTTAGAAACACTATCTATCCATTTTCTGTAACACTTTATCCCTGCTGGTGTGGCGAAGGGTGCTGGTGCTGGTCTCCAGTTGTCTACAGGATTAGAGGCGGGGTCCACGCTGGACAGGTCTCCAGTCCATTGCAGGGCAACACAGAGACAAACAGGACAAACAACCATCCAAGCACACACTCACAACTAAGGGGAATCTAGAGAATCCAATTAACCTAACAGTCATGTTTTTGAATTGTGGGACGAATCCACTGTCCAAGAAGGGACAGAGTTAGCCTTCTTTATTAGCATGTTGAGCTTTGTTAGGGTGATTTGCTCTGATGCTGTTACCCCTGTAGATCCACAGCAGACTGATGGAAGATGTAAAGCATCTTCCTGCAAACACTTGACCTACACTTCTTTAGGAAGTCCAGTCTGCTCTGTCCTTTGTAGGAGACGGCTTCACAGCTGTGTCTCCAGTTTGTTGTCCAGGTGAACACCAAGCAGTGTTGGGCACGTTACTTTGAAAAAGTAATTAGTTATAGTTACTAGTTACTTCTCCCAAAAAGTAATTGAGTTAGTAACTGAGTTACTCCACAATAAAAGTAACTAGTTAGTAGTAAAAGTAACTATTGCGTTACTTTTGCGAGTGTATGAAATTAATAACTGGGGATGTCTAATTCTGAAATCCTGTGTTTGGGTTGTTATAGATACTGCAACATGTAGCTATATTAAATTCTATTCAGTTTATTTCTATAGCTCCAATTCACATCATGTCATCTCAGGTCACTTTCCAGTTCACCAGATCATCCAGTCAGATTGATTCAAAGTTTTCTATCTAAGGAAAACCAGCTGATTGCATCGACTCATTGACTCTTCAGCAATCCCTCACTCTAAGCATGCTTGTAGCGACAGTGGAGAGGAAAAACTCCCTTTTAACAGGAAGAAACCTCCAGCAGAACCAGGCTCAGTGTGAGCGGCCATCTGCTGAGGCCCACTGGGGTTCAAGGAGACAGAAGCAGACATAGAAAAAGAAGCATAGATACAAAAGGCAACTGTCAACCAGCTCCACAGGCGGCCCCGTCCAGGAAACACACAGCCAGGCAGACGAGCTCCGAGCCAGCTCCCATGTCAGAGGGCGAAGAGAGCACATCCAGTTAGTCACAGTCAGAGAAACAGGACTACACTGGAAAACAGGCCAAGCTCCAACATCTAGAAACAAAGGTGTTGATGGCAGCAGCACAGCTGATATTTCTCTCCAGGATGGAGTCACAGCCAAACAGGAACAGACCAGATGAAGCTACTATGAGAAAAAGCAGAGAGAGCAGAACGTTAGAGATTGAACTAACAGATTCTGCAGAGTGGGAGAATAGAGATAGAATGAAGCAGAATGATGAAAAGGGGTCCCTATGTCCTCCAGCAGTCTAAGCCTATAGCAGCAGAACTATAGAGATAGATCAGGATAACCTGAGCCACTCTAACTAGAAGCTTTATCCATCCATCCATCCATATTTCTCTCTTCTCCATATAGGCTAATGATCGTTCACGCTCTCCATAGTTCCCCTGTGGCGTGAGTACAGGGCGACTGTTACGCACCTTTAGCGAGCGTGCGCGTTTCCTGTCGCTTGTGCGGTGAATCGTACCGCCTGCGCTGTGCGGAGATGCAGGGGAAACTGTATCTGATGGGGAAACGCAGCTCGACGTAACACCGGTATTTCCATCTGGAAAACGCTGTTTTGCCGCTGGAGTCCTCCTCACTCTCCATCCTCCCCTCCCTCATGACGCGCGCACAAGTCCTATCATGAAAAAAGGTTAATTGTGCGACCTGAGTAACGTGCAGTAACGAGGTGTCGGCAATTGTAACTGCGTTATACTTACAGTAAGAGTAATCATTTTGATTACTCGCTACTAAAAAAAGGCGTTAGTAACGCCGTTACTTTCAACGCCGTTACACCCATCACTGACACCAAGGTATTTCTACTTCTCCACCACCTCCACTTCTTCTCCCAGGATGTTAACAGGATTCAACTTCTTCCTGAAATCTCCAATCATCTCCTTGTTTTGTCGGCCTCCAGGATCAGATGATTGTTTCCACACCATGCCACAAAGCGCTTCACCAGCTCTCTGTCCTCAGCTTCTGCTCCATCTTTGATGCTCCCAATGACTGCAGAGTCATCCCAGGATTCCTGCAGATGACAGGACTCTGTCTGGTCCTGGAAGTCAGAGGTGAACAGAGGAAAAAGGAAGGGAGAGAGTACCGTCCCCTGTGGTTCTCCTGTGCTGCTGGATCAGACAGCTGAGCCTTCAGTCTGTCTGTCAGGTAGTCTTTGATCCAGGTGTTTGTTGATGCCTCCACCTGAGTCTGCTGGAGTTTCTCTTAAAGTCAATCAGGCTGCCTTTAATTTTCTAAGTTTGACTGGTCTTGCTCGTCTAATTCGGTTGGCTAACATCAAAAATTCCAGTTAATTGTTTTTACAAAAGAGTAAATTAATAAGTCTTCAGAAACTTGTGCTGCATTTGCTCCAGATTAGTTAATTTCTCAGGTTTTGATTGGTTTAGTCGTGGAACATCTCAGTACCTTTTTTCTCTTCCCTGCTGGTGACTTCTGTGATCTATCCATCTGTCCATCGAGGCACACTGGAAAAAAATTGAAATCTAGATAAGTATTTTTTTCTTAAAATAAGTGCATTTGTTCTTAAATTGAGGAGATTAAAGAGACACTTTGCCAATGGAACAAGACAATTTACATTAAATATAAGAAAACACGATTACATTGTCTTATTTCAAGTGCACATTATCAAATTATCTTATTTTAAGAGTAAAAATACTCATTCCATTGGCAGATTGTCTTATTTACCTATTTAAATTAAGGGTGAAATACACTTAATTTAAGACATGTTACTTGTTTCTAGATTGTTTTTCAAGTGTGCTAAGAGGACCAAAGTAGTTGGTTTTGATGAATACCTGAAACTACACTAACTGCAGAGATTTAACCTTTTGTATCTTGAAAATGACCTGTGAGCAGTGCTGTTGCAATTAGGATTTTAACTTCAGAAAGTCTAAATAACTACTTCAAAACATAACTATACCGAAAATTGTACAAATGCAGCATGATTTCCCAATTAAATTCAGTTTATTTCTATAGCATCAATTCACATCATGTCATCTCAGGTCACTTTCCGGGTCAACCAGATCATCCAGTCAGATTGATTCAAAGTTTTCTATCTAAAGAAAACCAGGATTGCATCGACTCATTGACTCGAAGGCAATCCATCACTCCAAGCATGCTTGTAGCGACAGTGGAGAGGAAAAACTCCCTTTGAACAGGAAGAAACCCCCAGCAGAACCAGGCTCAGTGTGAGCGGCCATCTGCTGAGGCCCACTGGGGTTTAAGGAGACAGAAGCAGACATAGAAAAAGAAGCATAGATACAAAAGGCAACCCACTATCTATCATGAATCAGTGTGGGTGAGTACATCGTCCTGGCAGAGTAATTTTAAACAACCATTGGTGTGGGGGGTTATTTGTGCCCATGTGTGCATGTATACATTATTTTGCTATACATACACACACACAGGGACAAGCATTTGTTGATTCCTGGATTCCAAACTCCAGTCGGCCGCCAGTGCCGTGGTTTGCTGCAGACAAACTGACAGATTGCTGCTTGGAAAAAGCTGCACATGACATGTTTGTTTTCATTTGGAGGCAGGATTAACTCGCAATAAACAGGCTCATCTTTCTCAGGTGAGGCAGCACAGGCACGTATATGCGGTCGGGCTGTTGGTTAATTCAGGAATAAGAACTGCGTTTGAGTTTGATCACATCCTGAGGGCAGCTGGGTTCTGGTAAAAGGATGTTTGGCGGAGGAACATGCTCTTGTGTCAATAACTCTGTGGGTGGAAGCTTTTACAGGCTCTCATTTCTTTGTGAATGTATGAGCATGTGTGCACACGCTTGGGTTCCTTTTCCTGAACCTCTTGCTCTTTTGTGCAAATGTCATAACGGCTTCAACTAGAAAGTTAAAAAGCATTTGTTGTGTCTGATGCAATACCTTCTATTTTGATGAAGAAACGCAGCTCTGAAGGAATCTAAGAGCCACACTGCAAAAAATGGAAATCTAATTAAGTATTTTTCTTAAAATAAGAGCATTTTTTACTTCATAAAATAATAAAAAAAACAACCGAATTGTCTTATTTGAAGCGCATATTATCTAACTATCTTATTTTAAGATTAAAAATACTCATTCCATTGGCAAAACTTGTGTTTACCTACTTAAATTAAGGGTAAATACGCTTGATCTAAGACATTTTTATTGTTTTTGCAGTGCATAAGAAACAAAATAGGTTCAATTAAAAAAAATAAGTCATTTATTTCTTAAAATAAGTCGATTTTTTCTGGAATTGTGTAGGTAAGTGAGACACTTTGCCAATGGAACAAGACAATTTAAACAATTTACATTTAAAATAAGAAGAAACATTTGCGTTGTCTTATTTCAAGTGCATATTATCTAATTATCTTATTTGAGGAGTAAAAATATTCATTGCATTGACAAAAAATCGTATTTACCTACTCACATTAAGGGTAAATATACTTAATTTAAGACATTTTTAATTCTAGATCATTTATGCAGTGTGTTGCTAACTCAGAGAAAAACTTAATACTAATACTTCTTAGATTAAAGGAGTCACAACTTTCTACAGTTTCTGCCTGCTGCACAAAATCACTTTAAATAAATTAGACTCGTCATAACCCTTGGTTATAGCATGTATGTGTTTGAGATGTAACTAGACGACTGTGGCTCAAGGCACAAATAAATACATGGAATAATTTGAGTGACAGCGTCTGTTCTGCGAGCTTTTCACTGTTTTCTTATTCCAATGATGTGGTGTTTCATTGTTTATTACACACTGAAGTGATCTGTTCTTCAGGGACGGCTGCGTGTTGCAAACTTGGCTCTAAGAATTAGACAAATGTCTCTGAAGCAAAATGTTTCTGTTCTGACAGGAAGTTAATGGGGTCACTGGGGCTAATGAGGCTTCCCACAAACAAACATCTGTGCAGTTTTGTTTACATCATTGTGGAAACAGTTGTTACTGAGAGAACATCTAGGAAAAATCTGAAAAAATGACTTTAAACCAACCTTTTAAACCTTTTCCTTTTGTTTTTCCTTCCTTGTTTATACTGATAAAAAAAAGAAATTGTTGCAACCTTAATAATCCACTGGTGTTGGTATTTTTAATATTTTTAGTTCATTACTGTCAGAAAAGACCTTGCCATAAGCAGTTTTTTTAGCTGTTACACTGGAAAAAAATATAAATAAAATATATATATATTATATAATATATAATATATATATATATATATATATATATAATATATATAAAATAAGTGCATTTGTTCTTGGATTGAAAACAGAGATTTTACCAATGGAACAGGACAAATTTAATAAAAAACAAACAAAAAAGCTATTGAATTGCCTTATTTCAAGTCCATATTATCTAATTATCTTATTTTAAGAGTAAAAATACAATTCCATTTGCAAACTATCTCATTTACCTACTGAAATTAAGGAAAAATACACTTACCGGTAATTTAAGAATTTTTTTGCTATTTCTAGATTGTTTTTTCAGTGTACTGAAGAGCTCCTATCACCAACTAAAACTGTAAGGTATAAAAGGAATAAGACAAATCCAAAGCATGAGGACAACCATTTTTTTTTTTCAGATTAGCCTGTTGATGATAAATCTTCCTCATGCTCAAACGTTACCTGTGGAGTACCACAGGGATCGGTGCTAGGACCAATTCTCTTTGCTATATACATGTTCCCAATTGCACTGCAAAAACGATCAGAAATTAGGTAAAAATGTCTTAAATCAAGTGTATTTAGCCTTAATTTGAGCAGGTAAATAAGATAGTTTGCCAATGGAATTAGTATTTTTACACTTAAAATAAGTTAATTAGATAAAATGCACTTGAAAAAAGACAATGCAATTGATTTTTCTTATTTCAAATTTAAATTGTCTTGTTCCATTGGCAAAGTGTTTCATTTACCTCCTCAACTTAGGATAAAATGCACTTATTTTAAGAAAAAATGACTTACATGTTTTGCAGTGTGGTAGAGTTATTAGACAGCATGGGATTAATTTCCACTGTTATGCTGATGATACCCAGCTATATCTGCCTATAATCCAGATGAAGCTAACCCATTACATAGATTACAGGCATGTCTGAAGACATAAAAACCTGGATGACTCTTAACTTTCTCCTTCTGAATGCAGACAAAACAGAAGTTATAGTATTTGGACCAGAGTCTCTGAAAAAGAAGCTGATTGGTCAGTCACTTCATTTGGATGGGATTAAACTGATTTCAGATAATAAAGTAAAAAATCTTGGTGTTGTTTTTGATCAGGACCTGTCATTTAAATCCCATATCAAAGAGGTTTCTAGAATTTCCTTCTTTCATTTGAGGAATATTGCAAAAATGAGAAATCTCCTGTCCAGGGGTGATGCTGAGAAACTAGTCCATGCATTTGTTACTTCAAGGCTGGACTATTGTAATTCTTTACTATCAGGAAGTCCACAAACTGTAGTTAAAAGCCTTCAGCTGATTTCTGACATTTTGAATTGAAAAAGCTTCCTGGATGGGAAAACAAAGGTCTTCAAACTTGGAAACTTGTTTTTTTTTTTACTTTTTTGAAACTCTTCCTGTTTCTTGTGAACATCCACCTTCAGTAACTTGGCTTGAAGCTCCGAACATCTGGCTTGATTTAAATACTTTTTACAAAAACAATCATTTTGACTTTTTTTTTCAACCCAAATGGAACTTTTCTGGAAATCAAACAACCTTTTAATGTTTTGCTTTAAAGTTTAAAGCATCTGATAAGGACCTTAGGGACTATGAACCTAGATTAAATCCTAACTTACTCGCATTTCTTTTGGAAACTTAGTTTAGGATGTAAACACAGAAGATGCAGTCCTTCTCCAGATCTGTGTAAAAAAGTCTGTCATGAACAGCAGGCCTCAGAAGGATTGTCCCACAGTTACTACAACAGTTCCATCATTGGAGAAAATTACTCTGACCCACCACCCACAAAAGAAAGGGGAGGCAGATGTTGGAAAAAGATGGGACCGGTATATTTGTATACACCTATTGTGTTACGTCTTCCTTTTAAACTTTTAAGATTGTTTTTGTTTGCCTGGTTTTTATGCATCACAAACTGCTCCTTTGCAGACTGACTGACGTTAGCTGGGAGATCTCCCATTTTTCCAACCCGTCTAAAAATAAATGTTGTTAGCACGTCAATCAGAATGACAGATGGCGCTGTAACTAAAGCCGATACTCTGAAAACAAGTTATGTACCATTAGAATGGAACCTTATGAATGATGCCATCAAGGTAGAGCAACCATCATGAGAAAAGGAATAAAAAAACAGATGGATGATACACCAGAAGCAGATTAACATCATCTGTGCACAATCCAGTGGTTTGATCTTATACAACATCTTTCAAGTGTTTCCAGAAGCTCAAAACAACAGAGATGAGCATGATGTGAGTCTGCCTCTGCTTTCTAGCATGATAAGGAATTTTATACGCTGGAATTATACGCGTTACCTACTAACAGAACCACAATATTTTTGTGATTTATGTAGGCAAACAAATATACCGCCATTGCTTAAAGAGATTTAGCTTTGAATATTAAAATTTCTCTTCAATTTCATAAGAGCTCCTGCAATAGATATAAAAATAGGTTTGACTTACAGTACATTTATTTTCTTTACAGATCCAACTGTGATTCTGTCATGATTTTACTAAAGTTCAGACCTAAACAGGGAGACCAGGGAAAAGGTTTAATGGGTTTTATTGAAGAGGTTAAACAGAGGGAGAAGTGTTGCTCTGAACACTGCTCAACCGGAACTGAAAAGTGAGGGGAAGGCACAGCGATTAGTTCAGGCTCAGTGGGAAATTTGATTTGTGAGCTTGGAGAAGAGGATTTGAGGATCACGTTTCTAGAGAAGTTGTTGAATCTTTGACTCCAGTCTGTATGCTGTAGTTTGACTGTTTGTCTGATTCGGTGGAGGGCGGAACAGGGTTTACCCAGAATGCGGTTGTTTGAAGGTGAACGGAGAAACTGACTGCCACCCAGATTTCCTGCTGTACTTGAACGGGTCGTAGTGGAGATGAATCCCCTTCTCAGTGTGAAGCTCAAACGATCTCTTGGGGAAAGTGGGTCCAAACCTCCTGTTTGAACCCCAGCTCAGTTTGTAGCTCAGTTGATCCTTCCAGGGAGAGAAGGTCCGAAAATCCAGTTTGCAGGATGACTTCCTTCCGAGAGGCAAAGACAAAAAACAATGTTAAAACTCAGGTTGACAGAACTCAGTTTGACTCAGCAAAACTCAGCTTGGCTAGAGTACCCTAAACTGGCAAAAACTCTGGCGTCGAGGTAGTGGAGGTCAGCAGCTTAAGAACGCTCTGTTAACTAGGAAACCATCAGCAGGTGTGTGAGGAGGCGGACCAGAACCAGGCGCCTCCTGGTGGACGAAGGGAGAAAAACACAGAAACATAAACACACAGACAGGAGTCCTGACAGATTCCTTTCCTATTATACTTTTATATGCATCCAGGCTCTGGTATTTGTGGCTTTTTAAAGGAAAAATCTGGTCATATTCAGAATTTAAACTTCTGAAAGTACTTTAATTATGAAATTATTACATTAAATAATTCTTTTTTTTTTTTCACTTTTACCCGATGTATTCCAGCATCCACCTGTAATTCACTGAATTACAGGGTCTGAGCAGGAGATGATGCTTATCTTTAGATTTTAAAGGAAAAGTCCGCTCATATTCAGAATTCAAACTTCTTAAAGTACTTTAAATATGAAATTATTACATGCTGTTCAATAAATGCTAAGTATCGGCTATTGATCAAGTCCCAGTGCTGTATCTGGTGTTTGTCACAACGCGCTATTATCCAAGTCATCTTGAAAACATTCTTCTTCCAAATGTCGGCTACATATTACGGGTTTTTTCTCTGGCCAGAAGTTCGATGGCAAATCCTCCCTCTTCAAGTTGGCGATCCAACGACCAACCCGTCCGTGGAGGATCAGGAATCAGAAAGGTGGAATAACTCTTTATTTCCCTTTTACCCGATGTATTCCAGCATCCAGCTGCCATGCACGTGGACATTGTCAGTTTCACTATAGCTCTGGTGAATTTCAATGGTGAAGTCCTCTGGAAATCTTCAATAATTGTTGTTGATTGCAGATGTGTCTAGTAGTTCCCATTGATTTAGCTTGGAAAGCGGGGAGAATGGCGCTAGGCTTACCGCACCGTGACGTCACTGCTGGAAGATGGCAGGAGGGAGGGGCTACTATATTTGGGCAAAAATGGCCGCTCCCAGACTCAGTGACCACGGCGAAAATTATTATTTTAGTTTTTTTACTGATTAATGCCACATTTATTGAACCACTGCAAGCGTATTAGTTTTGGGTACAAATAATGAGCAATTGATTTTTGACCAGACTTATCTTTTAAACCAGCCCATGTGGTTTCCAAAAATCATCATAAAAACATCATAAAAAAGGCTGCTGCATGGATTTTCTGCATGTTTAAGAAAGAAAGAGCAACCATCCTAGCCTTAGTCATAGTTGTCGGGTTCATAAAATGTAGGTTTTTGCAAAAGAAGAACTGAAATACACAATTCTGGATACAATTCCTGCAGGAAGGAGAGACAGTTGAACCCCAGACTCAAACACACTGTCTCCCACTGGACCTCCTCTGCAGAGCATTTTATTAACAGAACATGACGCATGGTTACAAACAGAGTATTGTTCTGACAGAACAATTGATCAGTTCATGAAGACAGAATGCTCCATCAGAATGACAAGGCAGGATGGTCTCCTGACTGGATCATGACACAGGAGTGGAGCATCCCCTCGCACAAATGTTTCATAAGCACACATTAATTTTATAATCATCATTGAATAAACCTAACAATAGTCTTCTGATCAAAATGTTTATTAGTTATAATTCAAGTCATTCTAAATGCAAACGTTTTAGTCATTTTTCATGTATTTCAAAAGGTACATCTCCAGTAAATGTCAACAAGTGAAAACAAAACAATGAAATGTACACACTTTATCTTTAAAAAATATAACTTATACATGTAATCATGTAATTAAACTTAGTTTCCTCCACTAATAAAATGCTTAAATTGCTCGATTTAGCAGAAGAAATAGAGCTGGAAGCTTACAGAGTAGAGGAAATGCACATTTCATCCCTCCCTCCTCTTCACACTCATGCAGTTCTTGCGTCATTCCGTTTCCCTTTTACTGATTCCTTTGTTTTTCTAGGAACATATATGTCCAAATGTAGCAGACAGACGGCCTGAAACTCAGCGATAATAAACCATAATATCAGAATAAAGGGGCAACATTACAACATAAGGAAAAGTATATTTTGCAAAATAAAGACCTTTTATTGAGGGATTACTGACATCTATGAACATTTCTTTTGTTATTAGCTGCAGCATGACATTAATGAGTCTTTTTCTTGGTTGTTTTC
Organism: Cyprinodon tularosa; assembly: GCF_016077235.1. Classification (NCBI taxonomy): domain Eukaryota; kingdom Metazoa; phylum Chordata; class Actinopteri; order Cyprinodontiformes; family Cyprinodontidae; genus Cyprinodon; species Cyprinodon tularosa. The sequence goes on from NW_024039703.1 coordinate 61,686, forward strand.
ACAAACAAACCAAATTTGTAAGTCGAAATGTTTATGTTTTCTGTCACACTTTGGGAGGATTACTCTTTTTGCAGGTGCGGTTGCACCCAGAGAGAGATTACAGCACATCGCAGTTTTGCTACGCTTCTACTGTACACATCCTCCTCACTGTACTGTATCTGCAGGAGCAGAGCGCCAAAGCCACAGTCTGATCACTGTTGCTTCTCATTGTCTAATAGTGTTGGAGGAGAATTTATCGGAAACAGCCAGCAGTCCAAATATTTGCTGACAGGCTGTTGGTTTACAGCACCGGGGAAAACCAGCAGGAGCTGTTTTAATCACATGAGATGGCAGATATGAAGCCTTGTGGATCTGACAAACAGAACGTGGCTGAAAGTCTCCGTGGTAGAGCTGCATGTTGGTGGTTAGGATGTACTGTGTGGTCGTATCAAGGCCAGCCGCGTAGAAAACTGCTGCTCTGTTCAGATTATGCATGCTCTAGAGCTGAGATCGAGATGAAGATTAAATCCGAAGAAAAAGTCGCAGCTAACTTTGGCCTAGTTTGTCTGAAAGTCAGAGAGATTCACAGCATGATATTGATTTCCATCTGAGTGTAATGGGGAAGTTTTCTCATTTGAGAATCATCATGGTAAATTAGGTGCAGCCCTAAAATTATTTGTGTTTTCCAGCCGGGGAGGGGGGATGATTTTACTCCTTAGCACAGAATTACTCCCTCCTCGTCTTCACAGTTGAGCCTAAAGCAATTTCTCATTGTTTTATACACAATCATCTGGAAAAGCTGCACTGTAATCTACATTGTGAGCCGCAATTGCAATGTTGCTTCAAACTGTTAAACAATACAGGGATTATAAGGAAAAATGAAGGAATTGAAAATATACATAAACAGCCAGTTGAAATAGAGCAATGAGTGACCACAGCCCACCCGAAAATTACACAAGCTATCCCTGAAACAGAGCTAGCCGGACGGGAAGCTAAATACTGAGGAGAAACGGGATGGACACACTGTGACAACCATAAGGAAAACTGTCTTAAATTAGGTTTATTTACCCTTAATTTCATTCAATTCTATTCAGTTTATTTCTATAGCTCCAATTCACATCATGTCATCTCAGGTTACTTTATAGAAATAAATTAACCAGATCATCCAGTCAGACTGATTCAAAGTTTCTATCTAAGGAAAACCAGCTGATTGCATCAACTCATTGACTCTTCAGCAATCCCTCACACTAAGCATGCTTGTAGCGACAGTGGAGAGGAAAAACTCCCTTTGAACAGGAAGAAACCTCCAGCAGAACCAGGCTCAGTGTGAGCGGCCATCTGCTGAGGCCCACTGGGGTTCAAGGAGACAGAAGCAGGTAAATAATATGATTTTTCAATGGAATTACAAATTTTACTATTTAAATAAAATTATTACAGTAAATTTTAAAATTTAAAGTAAAAAAAAAATATATTAATTGGGGCGTTCTTTGGTGGGGCACATGACCCATGCACGGAGGCCTTCGTCCTCGATGTGGCCGACCCGAGGTCGAATCCGACCTGTGGTCCTTTGCCTCATCAAGTCAAGTCAAGTCAGCTTTTATTTTCACTTTCTTCAGATGTACAAGACATACAAGGGGAATGAAATTACGTTTACTCTCTAGAATATACAAATATACAAGAAATATACAAGACTGACATTTAAAAACTGACATAAAGTGCGGGACATGACAGGTAACAGTGATAAGATAAATATAAATATGAAGTATAGACATTACAATAAAAGCAATAAAACAGCAGCAATAGTTTATTCCAGGCTGAGGTAGAGCAGGTAAGGTGCAGTCTCTGGTACAGTGTATGTGTGTGTGTGTGTGTGTGTGTGTGTGTGTGTGTGTGTGTGTGTGTGTGTGTGTGTGTGTGTGTGTGTGTGTGTGTGTGTGTGTGTGTGTGAGAGGTGTGTGGCTGTGGGAGAGAGAGAGAGAGAGAGAGAGAGAGAGAGGGGGGCAGTCTTAGCTTCCTGTCTGCCTGGTGGCTAACCCCCTTTGCTGTCAGCCTACTGTCCAAAGAAAGAGCCCCTAGTGCTGTTGAAAAAGACCAAAGAAAATGAAATGTTGCAGCAACTCATAAGTTATTTTTAAAACAGGTGCTGTAAGGTTGTCTCTACTCGATCCGTCCCGGAAGCACCGTCTGTCCTGCACATGCGCAAACAGATATACATCCAGGTCTCCATAAATAATATAATTATGCAGAGATGGGAAGTAACGAAGTACAAATACTTCCTTACTGTACTCAAGCAGATTTTTCTAATATTTTTACTTTACTTTCCTACTTATTTTTATGGCTACTTTTTACTTCTACTCCTTACATTTTTACACAAATATCTGTACTTTCTACTCCTTACATTTTAAACAACTGGCTCGTTACTTTAGTTTTGAATCATTTCAATGGAGTTACCGTTATTATTTTTCACGTCATCAATACCAAATTCAATCTAATTGGATGGGAATCTACGTTGCATTTGACGCACCGCTACAAGATGAATCGACAGATTCGGCGGTATTCATTGGCGGCAAATCATTGCAGCTTGGTGGCGGTGGCGTTAGCATAGTAGCATGGACGACGAGATGATTGAAAATGAACACAACGGAGATCTAGTCCTATTGGCAGACATCCATTTAAAATGTAGGCAACGGCATGAAAAAAGTGGTTTCTACTTTTACTTTTATACTTTAAGTAAATTTACAAGCCTGTACTTTGTTACTTTTACTTGAGTAAAGAAGTTTAATCAGTACTTCCACTTTTACCAGAGTATTTTTTAACACAAGTATCTGTACTTTTACTCAAGTACGGAAAGTGAGTACTTTGCCATCATTGTAATTATGGTACTAAAATTTCTTATTTCTATCCTTAACTCACTAAAGAATGCTAATACATATCTTTAAAAATTTTTTAACTTTTCTAAGACACGTTTGATGCTTTTTTACATTTTCTTCATTAAACTTCTTCTCTGACATCATCATGGTGATAAAACAGAAGGAATTTTAATGCATGTATTATCTCAGGAAATATATTATTAACCTTTTACATATTATATTTTAGTACACTTACTATTTTCGGGGAGGGAAAAATATCATTTAGGTGTTTTTAACAAAATAAAATCGAGGGCGACCCGGATGGAGCATGAGCAGGACGGATCGTGCTTCGGGGACGGATCGGGTAGAGACGTAGGCGTTGATAGCTGTAGGCAGGAAGGATCTTCTGAAGATGGAACGTCATACCGTGTCATTTGCTGTCAAAACTGGGTGGTTTGAGCTTTTCCTTAACCTGTAATTATGATATCAATAAAGTCCCGATAAAAATGTCAGCCTTTCACCGCCAGGCCTTCCTTTCATGGTCCCTTATTTTCAAACACAACTTTTCACCCAACAAATATTTCATTTGGAACAATAAAGACATATTGTTTAAACATACATCTTTATCTATTGATTACTGGTTTTATAATAACATTATTTTGGTTGACCAATTGTTTAACAAAGAGGGTTTTCTTTACTCTTATAAAGAGTTTCTAGAAGAATACAAAATTCCTGTGTCTCCTGTAGATTATGCCAAAGTCTTTGGAGCAATTTCTTCTGGTATTTGCATGTTATTTAAAGCTCAACCAAGATTGGACACACAGCAACTAACCTTATCAGTATTGACTGACACTCCAGTTGGTAAGATCTGTTTTTCTTGTAATAATGGTAAGAACAATAAAATAATTAGATCCCTGTTCAAAGCAGACTTCATTACAGTTCCATATGTGATTCCATACTGGAATAAATTTGTGCAAAACATTAACTGGAAGAAGGTCTGGCTCTTACCCAACCGATATTTGCTGACCAACAAAATTAAAGAAATATCATTTAAAATAATTCATAAGTTTTACCCGTCTAATAATCATATTGTCAAAAATAAAAAAAAATACATTGATGTATTGTGCACTTTTTGTTCTGTGATTGTTGAAACAGTAACCCATTTGTTTTGGCATTGCACTTTTGTCCAAAATCTCTGGTCTGACATTTGTAAGTTGATTGCAGAAAAAAAATTGAGAAAGATTTTAAGTTATTTTGGAAGGATGTCCTTTTTGGACTTTATGACCTCAACAGTTCTAAGACTAAACCAAATGGAACTTTCATTATTAATCTGATTATTCTCTGGGCAAAATTTTACATTCATAAATGTAAGTTTGCACATTCAGAAATATCTTTTATTGCTTTTATCAGTGAGGTCAAGCAATATGTCAACATGATTAAGTTTGCTCTTAATCAAAAGGCAACAAAAACTGTAAATGTGTGTAAACAATTTAATATATTTTTATAAATTTGTACTTTCCCTGGCAAAATGTGATGATGTAAATCCTCAATTATGTTTTATGTTAAAACACCAGCAATGTCAGATACTTTTCACAATGGAGAGGGATGTTCATGTATTCATGTAAATAAATAAATAAAAAGATCTTCTGAAGAGGTCTGTCTTACACCGGATGTGGAGAAGCCTCTGACTGAAGAAACTCTGTTTTTGTTTAAAAATCTTCTAATGAGGATGCTCACTGCTGTCCATCATCTTCTTCGCTTTATGAAGAATTCTTCTGTGTGAAATGTTCTCCAGAGGTTCTAAAGGAGTTCCTCAAACAGAGCCGGCCTTCTTTATCAGCTGGTTGAGCTTTTTTAAGTTGTTACCCCAGCAGATGATGGAAGAAAAGATCACATTCTCCACAACAGACTGAAGATATGTAGCATCTTGCTACAAACCTTGAATTACCAAAGCCTCCTCTAGATCAGGGGTCACCAACCTTTTTAAGGCTGAGGGCTACTTCATGGCTACCGAGTCATAGGAATGGCTACCAATACTGACCTATGAACTGGAGGGATCAGTGTTCACCTACAGTAAATCTCATCCATAAAAACTCATTTTTAGTCTTATTTTACTCTTTTATTCATTTCTAATTTTCTTTTTAATGTTGTCATTTTGAAACCACTGAAATATGATGAAATAGTTAACATGATGAAATAATACATAAATGAATAAAAAGAAGAGCAACAGAATAAAAAAAATTAAACTTAACCCACTGGGTGAGTTCTTCTGTTTTCAGAAGACGAAGAGGGCCCCCCATGTGGTCCTTGAGGGGCCCTTGGTGCCCGTGGGCACCACGTTGGTGACCCCTGCTCTAGAAGTCCAGGATTCTCTGTCCCTCGTAGACGGCTTCGCAGTTGTGTCTCCAGTTTAATAAGAGTAAGAAGAGTAAGTAAGTAAGAATTGGATTTATTGCCATGTAGGTTTGCACTTACAAGGAATTTGACTCGGTGTTGATGGTGAAGACAAATCAGAATACAGAATCTATAGCTATATACAGTGCAATATAAAACATACACTATCCAACATACAATATATAGTATATAGCCTCTTAACACCCACCTACGTAAGTTTGGGTAATTCTTGCCTATTTTGCATACCGTAATGGAAAAGCAAATAACTGCGGAACTATAAACCCAAATTACATGTTTTATACATAATTTGAAAGCCAACGCCTTCTTCTTTTTGAACAGCAGTAATAGAGAACATGCTTGAGAATAGGCATATCTCATTGTATTATATTTGTTCTACATCATGTCAACTACAACTGCAGAACATGTCATACCTGTCATGATGGGTTTTTGTGGAGCTAAACCCAAACGCAGAACACACCACGGAGTCAGAGGTAAAATTTCAACTGTTTAATAAAGATTTGCACACAACAGGTTAACAGTAGAACTGGTACTGGTACTGGTCCGGGACTCAGTTTCACAGAGTAATCTGAAGAAGGGGATAGTTTGGTTAGCCAAGTTGCAAGGATGTCTTGACAGAGTGAGTTTTCAGAGTTTGCACCTGGAGAGGTTCTGACAGATCTTTGGAGAGGGGGAACCGGTTGGGTCCAGAGAGTGTGGATTCAGCAGGGAGCTCAGCAGCAGCAGCAGCGTCTACTGTAGCTTCAGGCTAGTGAGATTCAGACCTTGAATTAGTTTCCTAGCTCTCCCTTGAGAGCTGGTTGGAGAATCCAGACTGATTGTCTTCAGGTTTGGCTTCCTTGGGCAGGCAGGCAGGTTTCCAGACAAAGCTCATCCAGAGCTTCAGACTTCAGTTGGGTTTTCTGTGAGCAAAGAAGACAGAGGCAGGTTAGAATCTAGTTTCTCTCTAGAGTCTACTAGGATTCTATAAATTAACAGAGGCTCAGGTTTCGCTAACCAAACTTGGTCAACACTGCGGCGTGGAAGGAAGGTCTGACTGCTGCTTATGTAGGAAGGTCTCCTGATGGGCTGATGAGCTTCAGGTGTGCTGAGGGCTCCAGCCCAGGAGACCCACAGCGCTCTCTGCTGGAGACAGGTGGCAGATCTCCAAATCCCAACAGTAACCCAAGTCCTAACAGAAAAACATACAACAGAAGGGGATCCTCGCCGCCCTCTGGAGGGCAAGCCTCTGGATCCCAACAATACCTCTAAGTATAACAGTTCCAGAGCTTTGGGGCTTTGAACTTTTTTTTGTCACCAGCGTTTCTGAGTTGTTAGTTGTAAGCTCTTTAAAAATGGCCGCTGGCGACTGGGTGCATTTTAAGAGGATAACTGTGTACTATATGCACAGCAGACTGTGCGGTAATGTAACAGGAGGTCTGGAGATGCTATGTTGGTGTAGCTTGTAGTTCCTGAGCGGGGGAGGGAGAGAGGCAGTGTGACGGGGGGCTCTGGGCCTTGTCGATCAGGCTGGTAGTGGATGGGAAGAACATGAGGTTTTGGTCCTGGAGCGCAGTTTGTTGCTGGCGTGCGAGGGATCAGCCACAATCTTCCCTGCAGGCCTCAGAGTCCTGGAGAGATCGAAGATTGCAGCCAATCACCTTCTCTGCAGACAGGATGACACGCTGCAAGAACATTTACCCGTTCACAGGATAATGGTTCCACCATGGACCCATCATGGGTCGCAATATAAGACAGGATAGAGAACACCAGGCAATACAAAACATGGAAAACATGGAATAACAGAATATAGCAAGATTTAAAGAACGTACTAAACAATGGGAGAATACTGGAAAAGAAAAACACAGAATGGGAGCCATTAGCAAAGAGCTAAGGATGTAAATTACAGGGATTATGGAACAGATTGACACTTATTAAAGTCAAAGAAAAAATAATTATGCCAATCTTTCTTGATTACAAATAAAATCTTAGATATGAGTCTTTCTAATGCACTAAAGTTAAATCTGCAACAGAGGGAGTGTTTCTGTTCGATGAGGTTAATCCTCTCAGTAGAGAGGGGGCTGTTCAGGGTCGCTGCCCAGCAGGTGGGTGAACCTCTCTCCCAGTTATGACGATTTTCCTGTGTTATTATTATTATTTTTTAAATAAAAAATAATGGGGGGGGGGGGGGGGCGGTACGACTACTGAGTCCTCCGTACCGAAGCACGCCCCATGCTTATCCTGTATTTAACCACAGCCATCCTCCCATCAACTATAATCCACTCACCATCCCATCCCATACCATGATGTTGCCACCACCTTGTTTTATGATGGTGCAATGTGTAGTTTTCAACTACATACAGTAGTAGCCATTCAAAATGTCCCCTCTTTCCTTAATGGGCCCTTGGTTGGTCCTTGGCTGGTCCCCAACAGCTCCTTTTAAACATCAATTTTGTACTAAAATATTCTCTCTGTCATGATTTGCTGACATTAAGATCTAAAGAGAAGCGTCATCTCCTGGTCAGACCCTGTAATTCAGTGAAAGGGTGGAGTAAGTGTAAAAAAATATGTAAGATGGGGGTCACTGCAGTGGTTGGAAGTTGTGGGGGATTTTGCTGGGAGTTGCGGGGAAGTGGGCTGCTGTCGTTTGACCGGGAAGGGTCATTTTGAAAGGCTGCTATTGTATTGGGACTCTATCATGCAGGTCCTCACATGAGCTCTTATCAAAACACATAGAGTACACTTTAAAAAAACCCGGAAATATAGCTTAGTATTTTTTTTTTTATTAGTCTCTTTTGACTTGTTCAGCCAGTAAGTAAGACAACCAATACAAAAAAAAAATTATTTATGTTTGGAATAAGAAAGAAGCAACTCCATTATTTAGTTTCCAGTGCATAATGTCTCATTTTCTTGTTTTAAAGCTAAATACAGTCAATCCATTGGCAGATGATCTCGTTTACTCGCCCACATTCAGAGTAAATACATTATTTTAGGAAATGTTGACTTCATTTTAAACTGTCCTTGCCGTCATGGTTTCCATTATTAAACTATTTAATAAGTGTTAAAAGGAATTATTATTTTTATTGTTTGAGGATAAAGAGAGGCTCCTGAAGACCAAATCAATACCGGATTAATAAAGTGAGCAGCCGATTTCCTCTCATGTTAGCGGGGCAGGGCAGGATGAAATCAGAACCATATGAACAACATTCCAGCTCTTCTTGATTCTGGGTGTGTTGCTTGTTGTTGCTGGTGGTTTGGGGAGTCTGAGCCTCCAGTGATTTAGCTTGTGTTGACGCTGTCCTGGCACCACCCCTCCGTCTGACTCATCCTCCTGCAGTTACTGCTGCACAGATCAAACCCCCTGATTGAATTGCAGAAGGTCAATTAGCAGCTTTCTAATTCATCCTAAACATAGACGGACATCTATGGTCCATCCTTAAAGGAGTTGGTCCTAGTTCATCTCTCAGAGGGCCCAGATATGCAGGTGTCTTTAGAGGAGTTAGCGTTCTTCTTTATTCAGGTGTCACCACATCTGAATGGAAGCTAAAAGTCCAACAGAGACGCTTTATCCAGGCTGGATTACGGTACATGGAGGAATGCTCCTGCATGACTCAGGCGGGGATTCCCTCTGTCTTTGCATATGTGCATAAGATGCCTACAGAACACACTTTAATGTGGTTACATGCGTCTTTACATCACATCTAAGCCCATGCCTGCACTGTCTGAGTCTATTAATGTAACATCAACCACAGTCTGTTCTGTTTTCCTCTGAACTGGTGTTCCATCTTGCTCCTGCCATACTTGTGAAGTTCCATGACTTGATCTGTGGGATAAACATGGGATTAAAATCCTGAGCATTTTAATCACAGCACAGCCGATTTCTAAGTGAACTTTGAAAATGGAAAACTTCAATGATTCCCACAAGTGAGGGTGGGGAGAGGGGAGTGGGAGTTCACAGGCCGGTTCAGGAACCAAAAAAGCCTCAACAAAGACAGCTTCAGTTGTTTCAGGAATAAAATTCACACATTTGATATCAATTTGTTTTATGCATTACATTCCCATAAATAAAAAACATGTAAGTAAACATTTTAAACCTTTAAGATCAAAGGAAGTACAATTGTTTCGTTCTAGCATTAAAATCAGTTTTATATAATATTAGTTAACGGAGAACCATCCTAAACAGAACGACTTCCTGATGTTTTGTGCGTTTCTCCACTTACATTTCTATGTCTAAATTTGAAATGGGAAAATTTATATTCAATGCTATGCTGACAACATGCTTCAACAAGTAAAAATGCTAGATTTGGAAATAAATCTACATGCATCGTCTGCATCTACTTTGGGAATTTTATTTGTTACTCAAACAGAGGAATTGCAATTTTTTATGATTGCACAGCTGGAAATTTATGTTTTTAAGAAGCAGCCCTGTTATAAAAAAAAATGGCTGCACCTACATTTTTTAAGAAAATGCTTTAAAACCACAATGCTGTCTTATACTTCTACATTGTTTATATAGTTTTAATTTTTTTTAAGAAAATAGTCATTTCAACTACATTTGCCATCATTACTAAATCTACTACAATACTGGAACAAGGCTCAACATGATTTGTCCTTTTGATAAGTGACTAAAGAGTGTACAAAAAGTCAGATGCCCAGATAAACAAAATGTTAAAGAAAAATTCCCAGAGGCGGAACCAACCCTCTTCTTCAATCAGATCTAACAGGTTAAAAATTTCACCCATTTATTCCAAACCAAAAGTCACACATTTTTTTGCAAATTGAAAGTAATGCACACTGGGTGACTTTCCATAATTCAGCACAAGGAGACAGGAAAATGCTGCAGTTCTTCTCCTGCATCAAGGCTTTCAATAATCTGGCACGGTCTGTCTGCTGAAGTCCAATGGAACAGATGAAGGGGATGGTAGGTGTGTGAGAGCATACAGGTAGCACAAATTCAATAAGGTTACAAATCAGTTCAGGGAAACTGAATTTTCCTTCAGGGATTAACAAAGTAAAATAGAAATAGCATTTTATTTCTATTTTACAAAAATACATCCGGGTGTTGATAAATATTGTAATCATGGTACTAAAATTACTTATTTCTATCCTTAACTCAATGAAGAATGCTAATGCACATCTTTAAAAAATGTTTTATGACTTTTCTGAGACAATTTTGCTGCTTTCTTCGTCAAACTGCTTCTCTGACGTCATTATGGGACATGCTCAGGATAGTCCGGCAAAATATGATTAAACCAAGTTTGTCTGCATGTTAGTTTTGCTGTTTCTTTAGATTATGCACTTTATACCATAAGGTTAGCATTAAAGGAAAACATAAAACTCAAAAAGGCTAGATTTATGTTTTTAGTCTACTTTTAAGGCTAGGCTTAAAACTTTCCTTTTTGATAAAGCTTCTAGTTAGAGTGGCTCAGGTTATCCTGAGCTATCTCTATAGTTCTGCTGCTATAGGCTTAGACTGCTGGAGGACATAGGGACCCCTTTTTCATCATTCTGCTTCATTCTATCTCTATTCTCCCACTCTGCAGAATCTGTTAGTTCAATCTCTAACGTTCTGCTCTCTCTGCTTTTTCTCATAGTAGCTTCATCTGGTCTGTTCCTGTTTGGCTGTGACTCCATCCTGGAGAGAAATATCAGCTGTGCTGCTGCCATAAACACCTTTATTTCTAGATGTTGGAGCTTGGCCTGTTTTCCAGTGTAGTCCTGTTTCTCTGACTGTGACTAACTGGATGTGCTCTCTTCATCCTCTGACATGGGAGCTGGCTCGGAGCTCGTCTGCCTGGCTGTGTGTTTCCTGGACGGGGCGGCCTGTGGAGCTGGTTGACAGTTGCCTTTTGTATCTATGCTTCTTTTTCTTTGTCTGCTTCTGTTTCCTTGAACCTTAGTCGGCCTCAGCAGATGGCCGCTCACACTGAGCCTGGTTCTGCTGCAGCTTTCACACAATCTGGTTCTGCTGTTCACAGAGAGTTTTTCCTCTCCACTGTCGCAACAAGCATGCTTAGTGTGAGGGATTGCTGAAGAGTCAATGAGTCGATGCAATCAGATGGTTTTCCTTAGATAGAAAACGTTGAATCAATCTGACTGGATGATCTGGTGAACTGGAAAGTGACCTGAGATGACATGATGTGAATTGGAGCTATAGAAATAAACTGAATTGAATTTAATCGAAATCCAGGACCAAAAAAGTTAGCCCCGGAAGTAGCATAGGATCCCATTTCCGGTGCAGATCAGGCACAGACGTCTGATAAAACAGAAAGGAATTTAAGGCATTTGTTTTCTCCGGAAATACATTATTAATCTTTAACGCATAATATTTTAGTACACTTCCTATTTTCGGGGAAGGAGAACACTAATTTAGGTCTATTTTACAAAATAAAACCGAGAGCGACCAAAATGTATACACAACCTCATTTTTATGTGTCTAGGTGCAAAATTGAGTTGAGTCCCAAAAACTCTCATGTGTTTCAGGCCATGTTTGCACTGGAAAAATCTCATTCTGTACACTTAATACAATAGTTACAGTAGCAGCCATTCAAAATGGCCCTTGCCAGCCTGGAGTGACCCTCTCTTGCATATTTTTTTACTCTGACTCCGTCCTTGCACTGAATTACAGGGTTGCACCGGAGATGATGCTTCTCTTTAGATCTCAATGTCCAAAAATCATGTTTTCATTTTTTAAACATCAATCACAAAGATTGATTAATTAAAGGGGCCAGCAAAGAACCAGCAAATCACCAGCCAAAGACCAGCCAAGGACCATCCAAGGACCATCCAAGGACCAGCCAAAGACCAGCAAAGGACCAGCTAAGGACCTACCAAAGACCAGCCAAAGACCAGCAAAAGACCAGCCAAAGACCAGCCAAAGACCAGCAAAGGACCAGCTAAGGACCTACCAAAGACCAGCCAAAGACCAGCAAAAGACCAGCCAAGGACCAGCGAAATACCAGCCAAAGACCAGCCAAAGACCAGCTAAGGACCAGCCAAGGACCAGCCACAGACCAGCCAAGGACCAGCCAAAGACCAACCTAAGACCAGCCAAGGGCCAGCCAAAGACCAGCCACAGACCAGCCAAGGACCAGCCAAAGACCAACCAAAGACCAGCCAAGGGCCAGCCAAAGACCAACCAAAGACCAGCCACAGACCAGCCAAGGGCAAGCCAAAGACCAACCAAAGACCAGCCACAGACCAGCTAAGGACCAGCCAAGGACCAGCCACAGACCAGCCAAGGACCAGCCAAAGACCAACCAAAGACCAGCCACAGACCAGCTAAGGACCAGCCAAGGACCAGCCACAGACCAGCCAAGGACCAGCCAAAGACCAGCCACAGACCAGCCAAGGGCCAGCAAAGACCAGCCAAGGGCCAGCCAAGGAGCAGCCACAGACCAGCCAAGGACCAGCCAAAGACCAACCAAAGACCAGCCAAGGGCCAGCCAAAGACCAGCTAAGGACCAGCCAAGGACCAGCCACAGACCAGCCAAGGACCAGCCAAAGACCAGCCAAGGGCCAGCCAAGGAGCAGCCACAGACCAGCCAAGGACCAGCCAAAGACCAACCAAAGACCAGCCAAGGGCCAGCCAAAGACCAACCAAAGACCAGCCACAGACCAGCCAAGGGCAAGCCAAAGACCAACCAAAGACCAGCCACAGACCAGCTAAGGACCAGCCAAGGACCAGCCACAGACCAGCCAAGGACCAGCCAAAGACCAACCAAAGACCAGCCAAGGGCCAGCCAAAGACCAGCCAAGGGCCAGCCAAGGAGCAGCCACAGACCAGCCAAGGACCAGCCAAAGACCAACCAAAGACCAGCCAAGGGCCAGCAAAAGACCAGCCAAGGACCAGCCAAGGACCAGCCACAGACCAGCCAAGGACCAGTCAAAGACCAACCAAAGACCAGCCACAGACCAGCCAAGGGCAAGCCAAAGACCAACCAAAGACCAGCCAAAGACCAACCAAAGACCAGCCAAGAGCCAGCCAAGGAGCAGCCAAGGGCCAGCCAAGGAGCAGCCAAGGACCAGCTAAGGACCAGCCGAGGAGCAGCCAAGGACCAGCTAAGGACCAGCCGAGGAGCAGCCAAGGACCAGCTAAGGACCTACCAAGGAAAGTGGGGAAATTTTGAGTGGCTTCTACTGTACATGAAAATACTCAGGTATGAAACTTGTTCAGAGCTGAACATTTTTCAGTCTGATGTCTTTACTAAGGCAAAATTTAAAAATGGACGTTCCTTTGGAAAAGATAAAACATCTAATAAGCTCTAATCAGCCTTTCCTAATGGAGATTTCTTCTGAACCTCAACAGGTTCTTCCAAAAAGGAAATGCCAAATCTCAACACTTCCTGGTCTAGATCTCAGATTGAAAGTGGGAAATCACCAGGGTTTCTTGAAATTCACTAGTAGTTTGTTTTCTAGAATAATTATGCAACAAACCACCAAAAACATAATAACTGGTACTAAATTGGACCTCAGTGTTCTGGAATAACTCATCTACTGACACAATAATGCCAATAAAAAGACTGCCAGGCACATAGCCTGATAATGGGCCCCATAAAACTACTAGCTCCATAGTGAACAACCCATACAGCCAAACAAAAGCCGCCAGCAGTAAAATCCAAGATACGTTATCATTTACAGCATTATGACCAATGGAGCCTTTCCATTGTAGCCCCGGGTTCAAAATATACCCCTCCATTGTTGTTACCAAAGCCAACCAATCACAATAAAACCAGCTTGCCGTGTCGTATCTAACGCTTTATGTCTTCTAAATAAGGACTAAAGGTGATTTAGTGAAACTCCTGAGCAGTTTATTTGTTTAATTAAAAAAAGAAGAGCTGAAGTCATGAGATACTCAGAATAAGTTTAGATTTTTTTAAAAGGAAAATATGAACTGAACATGATAACATAAAAGTTATTTTCTTTTCTTTTATTTGAAATATTTACTCTATTCAAACAAATTTTCCCGTTGTGCAAAAATCCTTCCTATTTGCTGTGTTATCCTCCCTCTGTGTATGATGGTGAAGATTCTCAGTCATCCAGGTCATAGTTCTAAAAAAGTTAAAAAACAATCTCCTGGACTTTGTTTCCAAGTTTGAAGACATTTCGCTTCCCATCCAGGAAGCTTTTTCAATTCAAAATGTCAGAAATAGTGTTAAGTTCCAGGCTTTATACCCGGGGAGATTCTAGGATCAGAGGTTTAGGGGTGCTAAGCACCCCGGAAACATACATCTCATTGTTTTCTACTTGCATTTTCAACATTTTTTAAACTTGCTTAGTTCCTTTTGCCAATAACTGACCCCATCATCACCAACGCGTCGTATTTGAGACTTTTGTGTTTTGTCTTTCTATGTTTTTAGCTTCTAGGATGGACCGTACCAAAACTTACCTGGCTTTTCCTCACTTTAAACCTTGCTCCTCTCCTTCCTCTCTTACACCTGTCTCTCTTTGGCCTGGCAATCTTAAAATGGATTGTATTTAACAAGGTAAATATATAATCCAATTCAATTCAGTTTATTTCTATAGCTCCAATTCACATCATGTCATCTCAAGGCACTTTCCAGTTCACCAGATCATCCCGTCAGACTGATTTAAAGTTTTCTATCCAAGAAAAACCAGCTGATTGCATCGACTCATTGACTCTTCAGCAATCCCTCACACTAAGCATGCTTGTAGCGACAGTGGAGAGGAAAAACTCCCTTTGAACAGGAAGAAACCTCCAGCAGAACCAGGCTCAGTGTGAGCGGCCATCTGCTGAGGCCCACTGGGGTTCAAGGAGACAGAAGCAGAGATATAAAATTATCCAGATCTCATGACCATAGGTGAGGGTTGGAACTAAGATTGATTGGTAAATCGAGAGCTTTGCCCCCCGACTCAGCTGGCTCTTCACCACGACAGTCTGATACAGCGACCGCATCCCCGCCAACGCCGCTGAAGGAGACCCTAAGCTCCTCCTTTCTTAGTAAAACCACCTGCCTTTCACCCTTCATGACTTTAGATAAGAGGACTGGAGTCTCTGACCAGGAGTTCATGTCTAATCAGGGAGACCTGCTTCTGTTGACTGGAAACCAAATAATGAAAGAACCATTAAGGATTTTCTATTTGTGAGATAGAAGAAATTAAATGCGGACAGACTCATCACCTTGCCCTGTAGACAGTTGTAGGGGATTAGCTTTGATTAAAGATGTCAGCATGTCTTACAGACATTCACAGAGGTGGTATGGCACGCGCAAACACACACAGCTCACGCAGGAGATGACAGAGCCCGGTTACAGTAATAACCTCCCCCTCCCGCCTTCCTATCTCACACCCATGCGTCTGGAGCA
The DNA here is from genome assembly GCF_016077235.1 of Cyprinodon tularosa. NCBI lineage: Eukaryota > Metazoa > Chordata > Actinopteri > Cyprinodontiformes > Cyprinodontidae > Cyprinodon > Cyprinodon tularosa. Next base: position 77,230 of record NW_024039703.1, read on the forward strand.
CGGACTGTAAATCTCTCTCTTTTGTTATTTTAATATCACTAATGTTAGCATTAGCCAAGTGGTAAAACTGTCAGACATCAAAAGGCTGAAACATCTGAGCTACACTGGGGTGAAGACAGAGGGCGGGGGCTCAGCTTGTAAAAATAGTAAGACATGCCGATTCAGCAGTTTGTGCATCGGTTGTCCAAGTGTGTTAGATGTGCGCGATACACTGCAGCAGTTGGGTAAGACCACAGGGATTAAAAAGTGTGAAAAGTGTGCAGGACGCTGAGAGCCGTGCGCAGAAACAAAGCCCCCAGCTGCTCGGTAAACCTGACATCTCACAGCCCATTTTCCCCCAAACCACAAAGTCGTATAAAACTGGGCACCCATTTTTAGCTAATGAGTCCATACTAATGCCTCATGGGATGCTAATGGGGGGAAAACACCCTGATATATTTTCCAGCACATACGTTTGTTTTTCTGAATCAACAGCTCCACCGTTTTGCCCTGAGCCACAGTGAGAGCAGCGTGAAATAATGTCTGATGGAGATGAAGCGTCATCAAACCGTAGCAGACATGAATAGAGCTCTGCATGTTCCGCTGGAACGCTCACGTTACAGTGTCTCTGAAAAACTCAGGCCAAGCCTGCAAAGTATAAGTCAGCAGTCTGATTCCCGTTAACGTGGGCGATTCCTCCTCACCGCCGTAGCTTCAGGAACAGGCACCGACGAAGGGCCCTGCAGCCTGCACGGGGCCTTCAATTTCAAATTAACTACTCGTCATTTTCCAAAGATGATGTGGAGCTAAATTGCAACCAGATGCAATAGTAAACCTAAAACCTCATAGAAACATAAAGAAACAAACACTACAGTGTTTTTTCTTTTTCATCACCTCCTCCTTTGCAGCGTGTGACAGGAAGGTCTGATCCCCTGCTGTGCTTCATCATGGGGTGATTATCCAGAATTTAAAAGAGTAGCGGGTTCCAGAGGCAGACGTCTGACGGTTCAATTCAATTTAATTCGGTTTATTTCTATGGCGCCAATTCACAACACATGTCAAGGTGACAGAAGCAGACATAGAAAAAGAAGCATAGATACAAAAGGCAACTGTCAACCAGCTCAAAGAAGTTTTGTATCTAAGGAAAATCAGCTGATTGCATCGACTCATTGACTCTTCAGCAATCCCTCACACTAAGCATGCTTGTAGCGACAGTGGAGAGGAAAAACTCCCTTTGAACAGGAAGAAACCTCCAGCAGAACCAGGCTCAGTGTGAGCGGCCATCTGCTGAGGCCCACTGGGGTTCAAGGAGACAGAAGCAGACATAGAAAAAGAAGCATAGATACAAAAGGAAACTGTCAACCAGCTCCACAGGCGGCCCCGTCCAGGAAACACACAGCCAGGCAGACGAGCTCCGAGCCAGCTCCCATGTCAGAGGATGAAGAGAGCACATCCAGTTAGTCACAGTCAGAGAAACAGGACTACACTGGAAAACAGGCCAAGCTCCAACATCTAGAAACAAAGGTGTTGATGGCAGCAGCACAGCTGATATTTCTCTCCAGGATGGAGTCACAGCCAAACAGGAACAGACCAGATGAAGCTACTATGAGAAAAAGCAGAGAGAGCAGAACGTTAGAGATTGAACTAACAGATTCTGCAGAGCGGGAGAATAGAGATAGAATGAAGCAGAATGATGAAAAAGGGGTCCCTATGTCTTCCAGCAGTCTAAGCCTATAGCAGCAGAACTATAGAGATAGCTCAGGATAACCTGAGCCACTCTAACTAGAAGCTTTATCAAAAAGGAAAGTTTTAAGCCTAGCCTTAAAAGTAGACAGGGTGTCTGCCTCACGGACTAAAACTGGTAGTTGGTTCCACAGGAGAGGAGCCTGAGAACTAAAAGATCTGCCTCCCATGCTACTTTTAGAAATTCTAGGAACCACTAGTAAACCTGCAGATTGAGAGCGAAGTGCTCTGTTAGGAACATAAGGAACAATCAGATCTCTGATATCAGATGGAGCTTGGCCATTTAAGGCTACATGCCCTCCAGCTCTAAGTTAGACTGATGTTTCTAGAACATGTTGTCTGCTGAGGTTTGACTTGTGTCTATTTGTTTCACTGTGTGTGTGTGTGTGTGTGTGTGTGTGTGTGTGTGTGTGTGTGTGTGTGTGTGTGTGTGTGTGTGTGTGTGTGTAATGTGTGTCCATGTCTTTAATACCTGGTGGGGACAATTTCCTAGGAATATGCTACATTTTGGAGACTCATAGGTACTTATGGGGATCAACAACTGGTCCCCATAAGGAAAGTTTCTCTTCTTGGGGTGGGGGTTAGGTTTAGGACTAAGGTAAGGAGTTTAGGTTAGGTTTAGGGATAGGTATGTGTCGGTAATGGTTAGGGTTAGGGCAAGGGTCACGGTTAGGCCATATAAATTAGTGGGAAATGAATGGAAGTCAATGGAAGGTCCCCACAAGGATATTGTGACACAACATGTCTGTGTGTGTGTGTGTGTGTGTGTGTGTGTGTGTGTGTGTGTGTGTGTGTGTGTGTGTGTGTGTTTGGCAGGGCTTCCAGTGGACGCCAAGCTTTCCATAATGTTTACTGACACAACACATTTTAATGGTTTCAGCTGAGCGCCAACAATTGAGAAATCAAGTCACTTGAAAACAGGGGCGCTCTAAAGTCCATTGTTTATACTTACGGTCTGAGCTGTGTAAATCTGGGACAGAGCAGCTTATGGACACCACAGCTCTACTGTCTGACTGTTGCTAAACTTGTGCAATGTTACGTAAAAAGTCTACTCCAAAAGCAACCCTTTTTAGGCATTGTTGTTGTTGTTCTGCTGTCACAACTGTTTTCGTATTATCACAGAAATGTTTGAAGGATGAGCCAGATGTAGAGTGAGGATCACAGATGTGCAAACCAACCATATCCTGGTCAACTGCCCTAAAAGGAGGTGCTGTTGGTTGGAGCGTCTAAAGTTCCCTGACAGCTCAAACACATCACAGTGATTTCTAGCTAATGTTTTTCCCCTTTCTGCAGGTTCCTGTGAGCTGCAGTCCAAACATCTATCGTTCTAACAGGGCTGCAGCAGCCGTGGGTGGCCTCTCTTTACAACTTGTATCTTTGTTATGAACTAGTGAACTGCTCTGACCAAAGCGGAGTAAAGGGGCAGTGTGAATTCACCCTTTCACTTTAATTGAGCTACATCCTCCCAAAGATCTCACAGAAGCTCCTCGCAGTGATGGAACCGACGGGCTGGACACAGTGTGACGGTTCCCACCTGATGGACACATCCTTTCATAGCATCTTTTATCTTATTCTGTTAGTTCTATTTGGAATTTGGATAATTGTTTTTACCTGGATGACTGTTACACTGTGCGATTTTTTCCAATCGTTGCACACAGCTTCAGCTCAACCTGTACAACTGAACCGCAGGGTTTAAAGGTTCACAGCTCCCCATGTTTCTTCTCACTCTGTGCGACCCGAGGCTCTGATGCCATCTACCTGCTCACACTAAAAACCAGCAGCGGCTGGTGGACTTTTCTCCAGGTGGGGGCTATAAATTCAAAATAGACGTATACTAAAAACTAATCAAACGTATACTAAGTTATAACACCAGTATATTTGTATGAATGCCAACAACAAAATGTCAGATTTTGAGGACCCAAATGCAGAGAGGAGTAGGCACGGTGAGTTTGGATGGTTTAATAAAAAGTCCAAGGGGAACAGAGCTAAAAATACAAAATACAAAAATACTGAAAAACATAACATCAGGGAAAATGTTGAGACTAGAAGGCAACCAAACAAATTTCTACAACACACAAGAAACCAGCCCTGAATGAAGGCTCTGGTGCTCTTTAAAGCCCAATACTGTGATTATAAAGATCATTTTCACCTGTGTAGGCTATCCAAGTTCTCCACAAAGATCCTCTATAATAGAGATGCACAACTCACACTAACCCACACACAAGAACCCTGACACAAGAAGCATTATAAAAATATTACATGATTTCATGTCCAGGTTTATTGTTTGTTCCTAAAGCTTGTCCTTCTGAGGCTGTGAAGGTAGATCTGTGTTTTGTCCAATATTGTGTCACAAACCTAAAAAAATATTGTACCAGTTTAATAATGGAGAAGCAATTAGTCAGCTTTATATTTTTTAATATATAAAAACTACTTATTATCTGAGAATGTGTTTATTTAAGAGCAACTATGCAAAAAAAAACAAAAAAAAAAAACATAATTTTTCTTTTCTAAAGAGTTCTTTAAATCAGTCCTAGCTGCCTTTATCCATGCTGGCTTAGATTCTGGCCTTTGAAAAAGGTGGGAAGGAAAAGCAGGATAAAGCTTTAGCCTCTCGCTGCATGCAGTTAGCCTAGCCTTGGAGCTAGGCTAACTGCACTGTGGCGGGAGGTGGTGAGCAAATACACTTCCTGTCACCTCAGGGTGCAGCTCTCCTATCCTTCTGTATTGCAGAGGAGCTACTGCGCATGTAATACTTTTAACAAGAGTCAATGGCCAAAGATTTTTTTGAAATGTTTATTTTAAATTAAACTTTAATCCAATTTTATATATATATATTTTTTTGTTTTAATCTGAATAATTGGGTGGGTGGGACGGCGCCCTAGCACCCTCTATTGGCCAGGCGCCACTGCTAAAATCCAGGTGGGACTCAGCTCCGCAGTGAGATGGCGCTACTCGGACTGGTCTATCTGGATACCAAATCAGTAGCAGAGGAACATGAAGCTCATTAGAGTGAAACGCGCTGCCTTGGATATTTGGGCAATTTGGTGCTGAAAGCCCTAAAAATAAAAGTAGACGACGTTTCTATGTCTGCTTCTGTTTCCTTGAACCCCCGTCGGCCTCAGCAGATGGCCGCTCACACTGAGCCTGGTTCTGCATGAGGTTTCATCCTCTTCAAAGGGTGTTTTTCCTCTCCACTGTCACTACAAGCATGCTTAGTGTGAGGGATTGCCGTTGAGTTAATGGGTCAATGCAATCTACTGGTTTTTCTTTGATAAAAAACAATCTGACTGGATGATCTGGTGAACTGTAAAGTGCCTTGAGATGACATGTGTTGTGAATTGGAGCTATAGAAATAAACTTAATTGAATTAAATGAATGTAATATTTGTCTTTGTGTCATCTCCATAAAAGTTTAGATGTTCTAAAGTTTTCTAAATCTAGAAAGAATGCCAAATCTACACGTACAAATTTACAAACGCTGATGAAGTTATAGCACTCCCTACCAGATGGTGGCGGTAGTGAACATGAAGGTTTGTTTGCCAAACAGAGGAAGAACACCAAAGCAGAACCATTAGATGTTATATGCTTATCAATCATACATTTTTCACATTTAATGACTTACATTTAGAAATGTAGAAACCTAAGCATTCAATTTGAGTTATCTTAGCGGATATAAATCCTGGAAATAAAACTGATACAAAAGAGAAAATTACATTTATCCTCCTGACGCAGGTCTTCAGTACGACGGAGTATTAGGGCCAGGCTAGAGACTTTTTTTTTCTTCTATTTCGAGGATAAAGTCATAAAATTACAAGACTTAAGTCATAGGATTACGAGAATTAAGTCGTAATATTACGAGAAAAAACTCCCTACAAGACCAAAGTCGTATAATTATGAAAATAAAGTCTTAATGTTATGAGAATAAAGTTATATTTTATGACAACTCTTCCAAGAAACATTTTCTTCCCTAAAATGAGGAATGTGGAGCATCATGTGAAGTTATAATTTAGCGTCGGTTTGACTAATCAGGAAACTTTTAGCAGCAGCATCAAACTGGGCAGGATGTCAAAGTGGACTCTGGTTGCTGATTGGTGGAGCTGGTCGGCCGTCATCTGGTGGGCGGAGCTCCAAGCTTTCTTTCTTAAACAGGTTGTTGAATGATGACTTTATTCATATTACAACTTATTTTCATAATGTTACGAATTGATTCTCGTATTGTTACTACTTTATTCTCGAAATAGAAGAAAACAAATCTCTAGCCTGGCCCTAATACTCCATCGTACTTCAGCAATGTTTCCTTTGTTAAATTAAATAATTTTTCATTATTATATAATTCATAGCTGAGAAACAAACCTTTAATTTCTCTAAACTCTTTTCCAAGGAGGCTACATTCCTGTGTGGTTTGATCCTTGTAAAAACCACACACTTCAGCCGCTGCTACAAAAGTAGGTTTTTATTAAAACATAAACGAACATAAATAATAAAACAGGAGGTGGAAAAAAAAACTATCAACAAAGCTTTTACAGGTATGCTACGGTCTTTTAGAACAAATATATCCATGTGTCTTTTTGTAAGGCATGTACACAGAATGGTAAAAAAAAAATCAAGATACATAAATATATAATTTGAAATTAAGCCCCTGTGTTTAAAAAAACAAAAGTGTGTCTAATGTTAACTTTAAGTGCTGCATAATGAATGTCAGACAGACACGATATGTACAGGATTTTACAGCTGATCACTTTAACAATGACCTCTCTGTACCTCTGTAGCTAATAAATAAATATTAAATGCATATTCCCATTCACCTCATTGTCGAGTTAAATGAAAAAAAAAAATTCAATTTAAGTTAAAAGCTGAACCAAAAGCAGCTTGTTACGGACAGAGTCCGCCTTTGTCCTTTACGGTCAGACAGTCCAGCTATCTTTATCGCTTCTCGGTTGGCAAAATGAAAACAAGCAGGAGTCATTTCCTCTTTCTATGACTTTGTCAGGTTGATTTTTAGATGGAAAACAGGACGAGTCTTTGGAGGAAACACCAGCGTTTGATCAGGCTCGGTTGGAGGAAAGGCTGAAGGAACCTTTGGTTGGAAAGCCAACAGATTCCAGCAGCGGCTGAAGCTCGTCATCTTCATCATCGTCTTCTTTAGATCCATAAACTTAACCTGAACTCAAGATGTATTTGGGGGTACAGTAGCAACCATTTAAAATGGCCCTTCCCACTCAAAAATCAGCCGAACGGCAGCAAAATCCCCCCAAACTTCCAGCCACTGGAGCGACCCATCCATCCATTTTCTGTCACGCTTATCCCAAGCGGGGTGGCGAAGGATGCTAGTGCTTATCTCTAGCTGTCTACAGGTGAGAGGCGAGGTCTCCAGTCCATCGCAGGGCAACACAGAGACAAAAACTATTCACACACACTCACACCTAAGGAGAATTTAGAGAAGCCAGTTAACCTAACAGTCAGGTTTTTGGAATGTGGGAGGAAGCTGGAGTACCCGGAGAGAACCCATGCATGCTCAGGGAGAGACCCCCGGCCGGGAATCAAAGCAGCTCACTGGAGTCACCCCCTCTTGCATATTTTTACTCCACAATTTCACTGAAATACAGGGTCTGACCAGGAGATGACGCTTCTCTTTAGATCTTAATGTCCACAAATCATGACAGAAAGAATATTTTAGATGTTTAAAAATTTATTGTAGGGGACCAGCCAAGGACCCATCACGGAAAGTGGGGAAAATTCTAATTTTAAGGCTAGGCTTAAAACTTTCCTTTTTGATAAAGCTTCTAGTTAGAGTGGCTCAGGTTATCCTGAGCTATCTCTATAGTTCTGCTGCTATAGGCTTAGACTGCTGGAAGACATAGGGACCCCTTTTTCATCATTCTGCTTCATTCTATCTCTATTCTCCCACTCTGCAGAATCTGTTAGTTCAATCTCTAACGTTCTGCTCTCTCTGCTTTTTCTCATAGTAGCTTCATCTGGTCTGTTCCTGTTTGGCTGTGACTCCATCCTGGAGAGAAATATCAGCTGTGCTGCTGCCATCAACACCTTTGTTTCTAGATGTTGGAGCTTGGCCTGTTTTCCAGTGTAGTCCTGTTTCTCTGACTGTGACTAACTGGATGTGCTCTCTTCATCCTCTGACATGGGAGCTGGCTCGGAGCTCGTCTGCCTGGCTGTGTGTTTCCTGGACGGGGCCGCCTGTGGAGCTGGTTGACAGTTGCCTTTTGTATCTATGCTTCTTTTTCTATGTCTGCTTCTGTCTCCTTGAACCCCAGTGGGCCTCAGCAGATGGCCGCTCACACTGAGCCTGGTTCTGCTGGAGGCTTCTTCCTGTTCAAAGGGAGTTTTTCCTCTCCACTGTCGCTACAAGCATGCTTAGTGTGAGGGATTGCTGAAGAGTCAATGAGTCGATGCAATCAGCTGGTTTTCCTTAGATAGAAAACTTTGAATCAATCTGACTGGATGATCTGGTGAACTGGAAAGTGACCTGAGATGACATGATGGGAATTGGCGCTATAGAAATAAACTGAATAGAATTAAATTAACAGCTGGGAGGTCTGGTTCTGAGCAGCATCTGTTGACTGAGCGAGCCGGATCTATCCCTGCGACTCCCCCAGCACTCTTAAGCTGCACATTCTCCATCATATCTGCCAATGTAGTTTGTTCCCATGTTTTCCCGCTTTCATTGATTCTAATTTATTCTGGCAGACTCAGCATCTGCTGTTTCATTAAATCAGGATCAGATGAGAGGCAGAATAATAACCGTTTATCTGACTAGCTTATCAGCTCCCACTACTTTACAGTTCTAATTATTTTTAGCGAAGATGTGAAATATCTCTACAGTAGCAGCCATTTAAAATGACCCTTCCCAGTCAAACTCCAGCTAAATGGCTGCTAACTTCCAGCCACTGGAGTGACCCCCCTCCTGCATAGTTTTTACTCTGACTCCACCCTTTCACTGAATTACAGCGTCTGACCAGGAAATAAAACTTCTCTTACACTGGAATAACAATCTAGAAATAAGTAAAAATGTAATAATAAAGTATATTTAACCTTAATTTGATTAGGTAAATGTTTGCCAATGGAATCAGTATTTTTATTCTTAAAATAAGATAATTAGATAATATCCACTTGCAATAACACAATGCAATTGTGTTTTCTAATTTTAATTCTAAATTGTCTTATTCCATTGGCAAAATGTCTCTTATCTCCTCAATTCAAGAACAAATTATTTTAAGAAAAAAATGACTAATCAAGATTCAGATTTTTTGCAGTGTAATGTCCACAATTCATGACAGAAAGAAGATTTTAGTACAAATATTGATGTTTAAAAAAGGCATCTTAGAGGACCAGCCAAGGACATTTTGAAAGGCTACTACTGGCCAACAGAGACAAAAAGTTAAAAAAGTTAGATGAAACCTTTACAGCTTTAATTACAAGCTTGAGTTTTGAGCAGATAAAACTAACATCCCCTGAACTGCAGAGTTACTGTTAGAATGTTTTTTTAAAACTACCTCAAACTTTTCAGGCCAACATTCATGCTTGCTGTGTCTGAGACGGTGAGACTCGTCTAATGACTCTCCGAGCGTGAGCAGGTGAGACTCGTCTAATGACTCTGATTGTGAGCAGGTGAGACTCGTCTAATGACTCTCTGATTGTGAGCAGGTGAGACTCGTCTAATGACTCTCTGATTGTGAGCAGGTGAGACTCGTCTAATGACTCTCTGATTGTGAGCAGGTGAGACTCGTCTAATGACTCTCTGATTGTGAGCAGGTGAGACTCGTCTAATGACTCTCTGATTGTGAGCAGGTGAGACTCGTCTAATGACTCTCTGATCGTGAGCAGGTGCGCTCTATCTCAGTGTTTTTCTTTCCCAACTCTAAACGCTGATTAATCCGTCCTCGCCGTCTCACTCCTTCCCTCATGTCTGTGTATTACTAGTGTATACGCACACCGACTGGTTGCCCTGCAGGTGTGAACCATCTGAACCAGACTGGATTTGCATAAAAATCACAAACACTCCAGTGCTATTTCTGGTTAATCAGAGGCTCTGTGGGAAAGTGAGCAGGTACGCTTTCAGGCAAAAGGTGGTTACCTCCCTCTGTTAGTTGGCCTGATGGAAGACTCCAAAGCTCTTTGATGAAGGTCAGTGTGACATAAAACCAAAACACACGTGCAGAGTTTAAAAAAAAAAGAACAAAATCATCGGTTTAAGAATTCAACGTCCTTTAAAGTGGTTCCATCAGATAGAAAAAATGTTCAGTAGCATGTTTGCTCCACCTGTGACAGAGTTTCAGTTACCCCACTTTATGGCCCCAAAATACGTCCCTTCTGCCTCCTGGTCCAGCATCCAAGCATTCGACACTTCGACAAACAAGGCGTCTCCCTCAACCAGGCGAACCACGCGGCTCTGCTGGGCGCAGTACATGTTATAACTCATGTTGTTCCACTGCTTGGTGCTGCCCGTCTTCATCAGCAGCACGTTCCTGTTGTTCTGTTTGATGCTCTTGTGTTTGACGTACTGGATGAGCTGGGCGTTGCTGACGTCCGGCGCGTGCGTCCGGGCCTCGCGGCCCTCATCCTGGATGTTGTAATAGCGGAAGCAGGTCTTGGCGTAAACGTAGTACAGGCCCGATTCCAACACCAGCAGGTTTCCATCCTGATAGCTCATCTTGTGAAGGTTCCCATGCTGCTGATCCCACTCGATGTTAACCATGCTGGAAACCTCTGTGGGATGAAGAGAACAGCAGAGACTTTGGTTAAACTGAAGGTTGCTGCTTTCTAAACAGAGGAGGAGCCTTCGGTTGCTGCTTAGAAAACAACTTCTCAGGATTTCATTTGAAAGATTCAGCAAGAAAATCTGGAATTTGATGAAGGGACAAACGATCAGAGTAAAGAACACCTAAAAAAAATAATGCAACCATTTTTGGCATTTAGTTAATAATATTTAGTTTAGTTAATAATATTATATTTAGTAACACAATTATTTTATGTCCTACCCTGCTAACATGAAACAATTGTGTTAAAGCAACTAAATATGATTGAGCTAATGCCAAAAACGGTTGCATTTTCAGGGAAGGAAGGAAGGAAGGAAGGAAGGAAGGAAGGAAGGAAGGAAGGAAGGAAGGAAGGAAGGAAGGAAGGAAGGAAGGAAGGAAGGAAGGAAGGAAGGAAGGAAGGAAGGAAGGAAGGAAGGAAGGAAGGAAGGAAGGAAGGAAGGAAGGAAGGAAGGAAGGAAGGAAGGACCAAACTGACGGCTTTCAGACTAGAAACTCTCTTATCCTTAAGCATAAACTTGGCAGCCATGTTGGAATTTAAAATATTTTTCTCTCTTGGTTAAAAAAAGTTACTAAATTCAACATGAAAGTAAAAATAATTCAGAAGATTGGAAGAAAACGTTATTATTTCTAATGCGTTTTAATGGCAGCTGCAACGCGTCAAAGAAGCGTCAAACAGGAATCCTTCTCAGGCAGCATGTCCCATCAGGTTCACTATAGCATGTGATTCCTGGAACCTTTGCTAATCTGCAATCCATCCTAATCCGTTAGTCCAGAAAAAAATACGTTTGGATTTTGAAGGTTCAGGATGTAGATTAAGGGATCTTCAAAGGAAGATCTGTCTTCCAAATCTAAATGACTCATTCTGCTATCGACTCTAACTGGATTATTCTGGACTGGAATATTCAAACTTAAAAAAAAAAAAAGTAATTGTTAATTTAACCGTTTATCACTAGTTCATGGGTCAACCCTCTGCACGTGCTCCTTATAATGGTCACCAGTTTGGTCAAAGACTGCAGTGGGATGCCATCCCATTCTAACCAGCATTAGACTCAAGCAGCCACTCTGGTTCCTGTGATGCAAACAGCAAAGATCCAATGGCTGCCTAATGGGGGTAAAATAAGCCCATCACGTCTTCTTCTCTCCGATATTCCGGTGTCCTCTCTGTGGAGGCGAGCTACAACATCTGAGAGGAGAAATGTTCTTGTGCTTTTTGCAGAATCTCATCTCTCTCTGCACCAAAGTTGCCTCCAATCAGGACAACAGTTGCTTTTTCAGGGAGAAATAAGTCGTCCCACACCATCATACTGCCTCCATCCAAAGCAGATAGTTTCTGGTTGGTTTTTCGTAGATCAACTCTGCTACTCAACAAACACCAAAAGATCTAATGCCGATAACTTTTCTGGGACACAAACTAAACATGGAATTCAGATAAATTAGGTTTCTTTTCCCGTGCACAGGCCTAAACCTGAAAAGAACGAGGACATTTCTTTATGCGTGCTCCCACTGGAAGAGGCGTCATGCATGAATCAAAAACGGATTCGGACTATTGCGATTTTGTCTTTTCTAAGACTACATGTTTTCAGTTTTACAGGTCCAGGCAAATAAAAAATGCCAAATGATCTAGGAATGGAATCTACTACTGATATGAAGACAGCTACTCCTGAACGGGTCAACCATAACTAATGTATCGGAGTAGAGAAGTGAAGCAGCCCTGATAAAACAAAAGAGCGAGACATTTTCATGGAACTGAGCAGAAAAGCTAAAAAAAATACATCCATGAAATAAATTTGATGGTTCAGATGAAAAAAAGGTTACCAGGGTTTATACAGGAATGATTAACTCAAAATTCATGCTGTTTTAGAAATAATTTTTAATGCCATCAACAAGTACCCATCGACAGGCTGAGTGAAATCGTTAGGGAGTGATATCGTTAAGGGAGTGAAATCGTTAAGGGAGTGAAATCGTTAAGGGAGTGAAATCGTTAAGGGAGTGATATCGTTAAGGGAGTGATATCGTTAGGGAGTGAAATCGTTAGGGAGTGATATCGTTAAGGGAGTGATATCGTTAAGGGAGTGATATCGTTAAGGGAGTGAAATCGTTAAGGGAGTGAAATCGTTAGGGAGTGATATCGTTAGGGAGTGATATCGTTAGGGAGTGATATCGTTAGGGAGTGAAATCGTTAGGGAGTGAAATCGTTAGGGAGTGATATCGTTAGGGAGTGATATCGTTAGGGAGTGAAATCGTTAGGGAGTGATATCGTTAGGGAGTGAAATCGTTAGGGAGTGATATCGTTAGGGAGTGATATCGTTAGGGAGTGATATCGTTAGGGAGTGAAATCGTTAGGGAGTGATATCGTTAGGGAGTGATATCGTTAGGGAGTGATATCGTTAGGGAGTGAAATCGTTAGGGAGTGAAATCGTTAGGGAGTGAAATCGTTAGGGAGTGATATCGTTAGGGAGTGAAATCGTTAGGGAGTGAAATCGTTAGGGAGTGAAATCGTTAGGGAGTGATATCGTTAGGGAGTGAAATCGTTAGGGAGTGATATCGTTAGGGAGTGATATCGTTAGGGAGTGAAATCGTTAGGGAGTGATATCGTTAGGGAGTGAAATCGTTAGGGAGTGAAATCGTTAGGGAGTGAAATCGTTAGGGAGTGAAATCGTTAGGGAGTGAAATCGTTAGGGAGTGAAATCGTTAGGGTTATGGTTGCATTTTCCCCATTCTTTAGCTTTTTCTCCGCCTCAAGCTTCTGCTACGAACGTACAGCTTTACAATCAACCAGAAGCAGTTACACGCAAATATATCGTGATGTTCCTGATGAAATTGTTTTTATAAACTTTTTTTTTAATAAAGCATTTTAAATGCCCAATTATCACATTTAACGAATTTTAATACCAATTAAGGCATAATAATTATTATATAATTTAGTAACTTTTAATGATTTTTAATGACCCGCGGAAACCCTGGTTACGGTAAAGTTCTGCAACAATGGACTCTGGCAAACTTTAAAAAAATCGAACGCCTGGAAATGAAACATCTGCAAGCTCAATGAGGGTTAAAAATAATCGCAATTTAGACTTTTTGCAAAGTCGTTCAGCGCTAATAAACAGAGGAAAAATATTTAGGATTAGAGCCTGACGCTACCCTCACTACCACACCACATCTGGATGATGTAGATCTAGAGAGGAGAAAAGTCGACTCACTCTTAGGGAAATCCTGATGGGCTCTGATTGGTAGATGGGCCGACGTGGACATTGCGTCTTTGGGAGGTTTGCACCGCCCTTTTTTCCTCGGGTCTTTCAGGGCATTAAGCACAGGTTCAGTCTGCATCTCCTGCAGGGAAAAAGAAAAAAAAAAAAGAAGCACAGACTATTTTAGCAGACATCGATTTACTAACGAAAGAGCAAAACGGTTCTGAAGTTTGTCATTTGGAAACCTGCTTTAACAAATAGCTTTTTCCTAAAGCAACAGAAGGATTTGGACATAACCTACCACAGCTTAGCTCTGCTTTCACTCTAAATGACAGGCTGCCCTGTAAGGCTGGTGAGCAGGCGGTAAGCATAGGGGAATATATGTTTGTTTATATCATGTTCCCTCCCAGGCTGCCCCGCTAACTCCCATCCACATCCCTGTCGTTAGAGAGAGACTGCGCTTCTCCCTGCCTTTGGCTCCAACTGTATTTGGTCTGAGCTGGGATGTCTTCAGGCAAGACTGAGCATATACACGGGATAAAAACATTGTTTCCAAGCAAGTAAACACTTAGAGCGCAGGAGCTGCCAACTCTCCGACACTCCTGTGCAGAAGATTAACACATCAGGCTGAAGTGTTGTTTTCTGCCTCTACCTACATGACTGAGTTTACCCCAGAGACCGCAAGCATGAGCCATCTGAGCTTCGTCTCCCTTCACTGCATGTATTCCCATTCGCAGGAGTAAAACCCGTGTGCAGGATACCCACTGACTGACAAATTGGGCTGTTATTACATCCCTAAAGATGTTTAAACTTGTTTTATGGGTTGAGGGTAGTTTCCTTCAAACCAGTCATTTCAGGAATCCTGGCACTGTTATCTCACCATAACTCAAAAACTGGGCTGGAATGGAAAGTGTAGATGAAAGGATTAGTGTTTTTTTAGTACTTGAAGCCCCACACAGTCAGCGGCTCCAAAAACACTGATAACACGGTTTGGAAACGATGCAGCGACTTGGTGTTCGAGTTAGTTCACAGGTTCAGACCAATCGGTGCGGGTTTCAGTTTTATGATTAGCGCCGGCCGGCTTCCAAAAACAATTTACAACACAAACAGTTTTAGAGAGCGGCGTCTCGGAATGCGGTGGGAGGAAGGATGTAGCCGAGGTTAAGGAAGAGCTGCGTTTGGATCGGAGGGTCAGTCCTGATTTGTGGTGAGGTGCCCTGATTAAACGATTTTATTTTCTGCAGATGCAGCGGAAAAAATAAAAGTCCAGATGAGTCATTTTGCCTAAAAATAAGTGAATTTGTTCTTGAATTGAGGAGTTAGAAGAGACACTTTGCCAATAGAAGAAGACAATTTACACTTAAAATAAGAAAACATTGTCTTATTTGAAGTGCATATTATCTCATTATCTTATTTTAAGAGTTAAAATACTAATTCTATTGGCAAATTAGCTCATTTACCTACTCAAATTAAAGGTAATTACACTTAATTTAAGAAATGTAACTTATTTTTAGGGAGGAAATCTAATTTATGGTGAAGTTTGTTATTTTGTCATGAAATGCAGAAAGCTTTTCCTCTGAATGTTTACCGTGTAGTTTGTTGGAAACTGATTTCTCTTAAACAGTGTTTCTTTTTTCCTTTCCTATTAAGGCCAAATTACTGGAATGCAAAACAAAAAGTCAATAAATTGTTTTTTGGAATGCGGAACAAATGCCTCAGATTGAGATCAGCTCCTCTGCAATAACTAAGGCTGCTTCCCTTAACAACACTTATCTAAACTTTAGTTTGGGGTCAGAGGTCAAGTCTTGGCCAGTTGCGCAGTGCTTAGCAGAGCTCTATAACATAAAATGCTAATGAAATAAACAGTGTGGGGGGGTATAACATTAGGAAATACTTGGCGGGTGCCTAGGGCCCCAAGTGCCATAAAACTCTGTTTCCATGTATGGTTAATACAACTATTCCTTATTTGTGCTCATTAATTATGTTTTTGATAAAAATCCTTTTTCTGAAATGCCATCAGAACGCTGATAATATTAAGTTTGTCTCAGCCCCCCCCCCCCTTCAGTGTCCACCATATTGGATCAGTCCATTTGCTGCACATGTTCAGAAAGGTCCAAACAGACAGCAGCAAACCATTTGAAAACAAACCATGCAAAGAGCAGTGTTGCCAACTTAGCGCTTTAGTCGCTATATTTAGCCACTTTTCAGACCCCTCTAGCACTTTGATTTCTAAAAAGCTCCTAGCGCCATATCTAGAGACTTTTTTCTGCTACTGGAGACTTTGGAGACAACATCTAAAAGCAGAGAACTCTGCTCTCCAGAGCAAGTAGATTGGTAACCCCGCCTCCTGCTCTCCTCTATCTTGTCTGCTGTCATGATTCATGCAGCTATTATTTCATCCAAATGAAAAATGGAGAACAGATAAGCAGATCATGGCTTGTCTACAGTGAAAAGAAGGACTGGGTTATTTACTTTGGCCTTTTTGGAAACACAGGAAGGAGCAATCAGCTAAGTGAGCTTAGTGCTTGGAAAAAATCTTTCATTCCTTTAGAGACAGCATGAAAAGTCAGCTGAGTACAAAACATAGAGAGGAAAACAAGAAGAAAAGGGACAAGAAGAGAGGGACACAACCTAGAACAGATAATGGATGTCTATTCTATTAACATTTCTCTATCTGGAGAATGGGGCTGCTTTATGGGGCCCCCTGCCTGTCTTTGCCCAGGGCCCCAAATTTCCTAAACTCGCCCCTGGATTTCACAGAATGGAAAAAGGTGAGATGCACTCTTCTCTTCTATAAATCCTGGATTGTTTCTCCAGAAACCTTGTTGGTTGCACTCGCTGGTCCTGGATCAGCGCAGTGCATGCAGGCTGCAACTCAGGCATCAGCTACTCACCGCATACATCATTCAACATGTCTATTATGTTGATGAGTGGTTTCTGAGTTTCTCCTCTCACTTGCAGCTCGGCCACCAAAGCAGATCGTGTCTTTGTGTGGACTTCATCTCTGCACATTATAAACACTAAGATCATAAGCCGCGGCCGAGTCACGGCCCTGCGTTCTCACCACCGACCACAGGCCCGGTACGGAGCGGGCCAGGCCTGCAGCGGACTCTATAACGACTCCATGTAAGACCCGGACTCTGACATGGAAGCCTCCATGTGACCCTGCCGCCTCATGAAGATCAGAGCAGCTTCCTGCGATCTACTGAGTGAAGACAGGCTGGACGGCCCGGAGACACCCGGCTACCAAAGCAGCGCTGTGGGAAACCGAGGAAAGTAAAGCCTGTTTTGTGTTTGTTTGATTCTCTTGCAGGATTTTCACTTCAGGTTAGAACAGCCAGATTTAAAGGCTGGATTTAAAGATTAAGAATTGAACATTTGATGCTCCAAACGACTGACGCCAGCGAGCGGCTCACCGACAGCGCCGCTAACTTACTGTCCAGAGCCCAGCAGGAGGAGTTCAGGAAAAAAAATCTTTTTCTGTGTGTCTGAAGGTGTTTTTGTTGCTGTGGTCTGAACTTTCTCCAGCTCTGTGTGACCAGCTGGGGGGGGGGGGGCTCGGGGGGGGGGTTAAGCATCAGTTTCACAGGAAACACACCCGTGGGAAAATCATGACCCCAAAAAAACTGCTTCTGCTAATTCTTTTCTTATAAGAACGGCGTTTCTTTTAAGGTACATCCTCGTTGGACGGTGATGAGAAGGAGCAACTGCCGAGCATCGGATCAGACCTGATGCCAGATTCATCTTTGGGTCGTTATTTTTGGCCCCAGTACAGATACTGCGAGGTTTGCAGCGTATCCTGCTCTCATTTCTACTCCGACAGCCGCAGCTGAAGCACAGCTTCACACATTAACGCGTTTTACAGGCATGTCATGAGAAACATTAAACTACAAGGGGGGAATTTTTCCTCAAAATTCCTTTTCTGTTCTGTCAAAGATTCCAAACTTCTTCTTGCGGAACTGAGCATGATGCTGCCACCACCATGCTTCATAGCTGGGAAGATGTGAATCTTCCTCCTCCAGGAATTTTTGTCTCGCCTCTGATTCCCCCAAAACCTTAAGACCTTTTTTGAACAATGGCTTCTTTATGCCACATCTCTACAATAATTAAAAGTGTTAACTGCAAACTCATAAGCTTTCCTGTCAACAGATTCTTCCATCTATAGTTCGGGTCGCTGTGCATGCTGCAGAACTACCCATTTAGCTGCTCATCCCCTCCCATGACGTGGACTCTGCAGAGTGGAATCCATTTCAAGTCCATCTCTGTGAGATTTCCATCGGTTTGTTTAACTTAAACCTGCCTAACCCTTTATAGAGCAAGTTAATATTTTCATCCCTAGAATCCCCCTGTACCTCAGTGAGGTCTAGAAGCACAAGATCTATATCCAGCCATTCAGCATAGACGCTGCTACATGGCTGTACATCTTATTTTTAGGGATGGGAATCGAAAACCGGTTCCTGTTCAGAACCGGTTCTGTGTGTTCCAATTTCATGGCAGTGTTTGGCAGCTCGCTTTAAAGTTCTCTTAACAGCGCTGGTCAGCACGACTTACGTCACCTTTTATACGCAAGTTACGCACACGGCATTCAGTAAGCAAGTACAGCGTGACCAGGCGTCAGTCTAGAAAAGCAAAACAACAAAAAATGGCGTCCCATCAGGTAAACCGATCGAAAGTTTGGATGCAAAGTGGCGATAACATCCACGGGAGGAAATACATCCAACATGCAGAAACACCTGCGCACAACACAGCGTTCATTTTAACGAATGTCGTGTTTTTGATGCTTCCAGACGGAAGCTAAAGTTACGACCAGCATGGATCACTGGCTGAGCTTAATGTGGTTCCTAGTAAATCTTTTCTGGAAATAAACCCGTTTCCTGCCTCTCTTTGGGGTCATTAAACATGCTACCAAGTTGCTCCGCAGTTCAGGGAGCGAGAGAAAGGTGGCGCTCATTTATTTAAATCAGGGGGAGATGAGTTTAGTTCCAGAAATTGTCCAGTAAAACTTTTTAATCAAACGGATTCCTTCTCCATTAGATTTAGATGACTGTGAGGAGACGGGCAGCCTGGCTGGATCAGAGGCTGCAGCTCCCGTTCACTGCCTTCTGTTTCCACCGAGGCAGGCAGAGATAGGACGTCCCAGGAGAAGGTAAACGAACGTCACCGTGAACTTAACGAGCTCATTGTTTCACAGAATCGATAAGGAATCGAATATTTTCACAGAATCGATAAGGAATCGGAATCGTGAAAATCTTATCAAGTCCCAAACCTACTTATTTTGGCATTTGATCAATTAGATGAGCCCTTGAATTATATATTACCAACTGGAAATTAAGTTGGGGAAAAAAGTTACCAAGAAAAGGAAGGTAAAGAGCTAAAAAAAGTAAAGTAAAAATTTAAGAAGGTTAATGTTAAGGGTTATCTTTTTCATAAATTTCTTCTAGAAGCACTTTTGTTATTTTTCTTAATATGTTCGAACAAGTTGACGTTTCTTTTTATTACATTGACATTAATTTCTGCCATCTAAATATCCATATTTTTTTAATGTTACAAAAGTAAGAAGTTATTTTCCTGGATTCCAAAAACACTAATGGTTGAAATTTGGATTTTCAAAATATTTCACTGAGTCCCTATAAAGGGTTAACATCTCCTCCCTGACCTGTCGGCTGAACGCCCAGATCAGATCACAGCTGCATCCATAAAAATGAACATTACTGTTGTTTTATTTACCTGAAATAAACAGGGCTTAAACCCATATCCCTTTTCCAGATTATTTTCTAAAACAAAGTGTCTTAATTGACTCCTTGCATTTATGCACCTTTCTTGTTTCTGCATCCAATACTATCCAAATCAAATGCAGTGAAGTTTGCGATTGTAATAAAATATGAACAGGTTGAAGGAGTAGCCATATTTTAGCAAAGCACTGTCAGCTAAGAGGAGACATGCTGAAGGCAGGGAGCCTGATTTACCTCCATTGGATGGTGAGGAGTTGGGGACAGATCTACCTGCAGGGAGGAGAAACAGAAGGTTAGAAAGGTGAACATCACCATAAAGGCACTTTTCACCATGGCTTTCACAAGGTTTGTGATGTTTGAGGAGAAGGTTGCGTTATCTCTCATGTTTCTCTGCATTCCTCTGCAACAAAGTCAAACCCGCCCATAAAAAAAGTCTCCTGCTTTGTTCTGCCACCTTCAGAGTTTGGCTTCCAGGAGAGACGGTGGCTCCAAACTCCAAACACTATAAAACTCTGTTCAATCCTGCATGAGAATCCAGAAATACATCTGAAACTTCAGCTTTCCTTCTAAATTCTAATCAGTTTATTTCTATAGCTCCAATTCACATCATGTCATCTCAGGTCACTTTCCAGTTCAACCAGATCATCCAGTCAGATTGATTCAAAGTTTTCTATCTAAGGAAAACCAGCTGATTGCATCGACTCATTGACTCTTCAGCAATCCCTCACAATAAGCATGCTTGTAGCGACAGTGGAGAGGAAAAACTCCCTTTGAACAGGAAGAAACCTCCAGCAGAACCAGGCTCAGTGTGAGCGGCCATCTGCTGAGGCCCACTGGGGTTCAAGGAGACAGAAGCAGACGTAGAAAAAGAAGCATAGATACAAACTCTCCTTTCCCTTTCTCTCTCTCTGCCAGCACATGGGAACAGACGCTCCTCAGGTGAACTCACCTGGAGGACTGCTCAGTCTGCTCTGTTTGCTTGTTCTGACTTGACAATTATTCAGCTACAAAACCGCCACAAGGTTGTCAGACAACCCCAGACAGCTGTCACCCGGACAGAGAGCATCCTAAGACTGACTGCATTCCTCACAAGAATAACAAGCTGAACTCCACCAGACCTCTCTGGAAAAACAGCTCTGCTTCTCCTCCAAAGTTTACAACTGGTGCCTCATAAATAGCCGCTGATGGCATGTAAACACGTGCAGGAGGGACGGCAGCTTCAAGTGAAAACATCTGCAATCTGCAAACAAGGCAAGGCAGGAGCTGACATTTGCCTTAGCAGAGGACGCCTGCTTGATGTCATCCGAGCGCAGCGCAGACCTTGTAAAAAAAAAAAAAACGATGTCAGGCAAATCATTCATCTGCTCTGGGGGCTCCTGATGCGATCAGCGCCTTCAAAGAGGCAGAGAGCGCAGCGCTCCAAGCCGAAGCGCAGCAGATCCGTCTGCCTCACCTCTGACACAACTTCAGAAAGCTGCAGAAAACTTCAGAAAGCTGCAGAAAACTTCAGAAAGCTGCAGAAAACTTCAGAAAGCTGCAGAAAACTTCAGAAAGCTGCAGAAAACTTCAGAAAGCTGCAGAAAACTTCAGAAAGCTGCAGAAAACTTCAGAAAGCTGCAAAAAGCTGCAGCTTATCTCCAACTTTATGGCGCCGTTCGGTTGCGCAAAGAGCCCCCATTTTGCCGCACTATGTGAACTTTCTGTCGGTGAGTAAATCTGCAAACAAACAGGTTTGGAGCCAAACTCCTGTCACGGTGGGGGGGCCAGTGAATGTTTCACAGAGGAGAGCAGAGGCCCCGGGCCCCGCGCGGCCAGTGGCGCCTACCTCTTGCAGGTAACCGGTCAGGTGCAATAAGATCGCGACGCTGGAGGCCACCTGCAGCAGTCCCA
Organism: Cyprinodon tularosa; assembly: GCF_016077235.1. Lineage (NCBI taxonomy): Eukaryota > Metazoa > Chordata > Actinopteri > Cyprinodontiformes > Cyprinodontidae > Cyprinodon > Cyprinodon tularosa. The sequence goes on from NW_024039703.1 coordinate 98,538, forward strand.
TAACAGCCAGGGTCCCGATAAGCAGCGATCGGTACGTGGGCTCCGAGCTCGGAACCGGCGGGAAGCGCGGCTGCGCCGCCTCGATGTCCACCGTGTTCCGCAGGTAGGCTCGGTACTCGCTGCTGTGCGTAGCTGCCATGGCGCGCGCTCCGTCTCTGCTCCGATCAGCTCCGGGGACAGGTCCCAGACTCACAGCGAGGAAGGAAGCCGAGTCAGAGAGAGTCCCTGAAGTCAGCGGTGGGTTGGCTGAAGCCGAGCTCAGCCAATCACAGCGACCCTGCGGCTGTCAGTCAGATGAAGCGATAGAGCGCAGGAACCGGCCGACCTGAGCGTTGCAGGTGATGCGGGGCTCTTTATGGCCCCCGAGGCTCCAGCGGGCTTGTCATGCAGCCCACGCCTCCCGTGGGTCCCCACCCCCCGATGACACAGAGATGAGGCTGAATTATCTGCGCAGCACAGATGAGATCAGACGGATTAAGACCAAAAGTCTCTGTAATCTCAGCTTTATCAATCTGTGCAGTTTAACTGTTTAAAACCCAATTTTGGATTTTTTCTAATACATCATTCATTTAGCAACTTTAATGGCTTTTAATTAATTCGTTTTTATCTCAATTTCCTTTATTTTTACAGCGTATTTGCTATATTAAAGAAAAGGTCTGTTCAGCAAGGAATAATCAATGGATCATTATTTATACCTGAAACTAATGTTTGCAGGGATTTAAGGAATTTAATCAGTAAAAAATAGAAATAATAATTTTCATTGTGATCACTGAGTCTGGGAGCGGCCATTTTACCCCAAATATAGTAGCCCCTCCCTCCTGCCATCTTCCAGCAGTGACGTCACGGTGCGGTAAGCCTAGCGCCATTCTCCCCGCTTTCCAAGCTAAATCAATGGGAACTACTAGACACATCTGCAATCAACAACAATTATTGAAGATTTCCAGAGGACTTCACCATTGAAATTCACCAGAGCTATAGTGAAACTGACAATGCCCACGTGCATGGCAGCTGGATGCTGGAATACATCGGGTAAAAGTGAAAAAAAGAGTTATTCCACCTTTCTGATTCCTGATCGTCCACGGACGGGTTGGTCGTTGGATCGCCAACTTGAAGAGGGAGGATTTGCCATCGAACTTCTGGCCAGAGAAAAAACCCGTAATATGTAGCCAACATTTGGAAGAATGTTTTCAAGATGACTTGGATAATAGCGCGTTGTGACAAACACCAGATACAGCACTGGGACTTGATCAACAGCCGATACCGCACCGTGACAATGTCACTAACCAGTAGGTGGCAGTAGTGTTCTTTGACAAACATGGATGCCTCCAGTAAAGCACATTCACATGGAAATTACTCTGAATTAAAAACACTGATCATTTATTGAACAGGATGGAATCATTTCAGATTTAAAGAACTTTCAGAAGTTTGAATTCTGAATATGAGCGATTTTTCCTGTAAACTGTTATAACGGTTATAACAACCCTAATGTAGAAAAACACACATTTGTTTTATGTATATAAATTCAGGCACAGAAGAATTTGGATGGAATAATAATTGACCAAACTGACCAAATTGTAGGAATGATAGAGGACAGCCAGGTCGTGGGGTGTATAAATTCAAAATAGACGTATACCAGAAACCAATCAAATGTAGACTAAGTTATCACACCAGTATATTTATATGAATGCCAACAACAAAAAACATTATAAAAACACTATATTAAAAAAACATAATTTCATGTCCATAAATCTTGCCCTTCTGAGGCTGTGAAGGTAAATCTGTGTGTTCTGCATGGTCCAATATTCAGTCACAAACCTACAAAAAATAATGAACCAATTTAACAATGAGGAAGCTATTAGTCAGCTTTAGATATTTTTATATATATAGAAATTATTCACTTTCTGAGAATGTGTTTATTCAGGAGCAAATATGCAAATGAACAAACATGTAGAAAAAGTAGAAGATATTCTATTATTTTCCATGTGAATCCCAGATTGTTCATCCTTTAAATCAGTCCTAGCTGTCTGTATCCATGCTGGATGAGATCCTGACCTTTGAAAAAGGAGGCAGGGAAAGGAGGATAAAGCCTTAGCCTCGCTGCATGCAGTTAGCCTCGCTGCATGCAGTTGGCCTCGCTGCATGCAGTTAGCCTCACTGCATCAAGTTAGCCTCGCTGCATGCATTTAGCCTCGCTGCATCCAGTTAGCCTCGCTGCATCCAGTTAGCCTCGCTGCATCCAGTTAGCCTCGCTGCATCCAGTTAGCCTCGCTGCATCCAGTTAGCCTCGCTGCATGCATTTAGCCTCCCTGCATGCAGTTAGCCTCGCTGCATCCATTTAGCCTCGCTGCATGCAGTTAGCCTCGCTGCATGCAGTTAGCCTCGCTGCATGCAGTTGGCCTCGCTGCATGCAGTTAGCCTAGCCTTGGAGCTAAATAATTCTATCCACCTGTCAATCAGCCGTACTTTCTAACAGACGACTGTGATGTCAGCGCTGTGGAGGGAGGTGGGGTGCAAATAACGCTGCTATCAGCTCTGAGTGCCGGAGAGCTGCTCCCCAGGATGCTCCTATCTTTGGAAATACGTCACCAATCCGACGACGAAAGAAACCGTTTTACTCGTCGTTTAAGATGAAACATTTATGTTGCGCATCTAAAAAAAATATAATATATTTCGACATATTTTACTTTTATAATTCCATTTTTATTCATTTTTTTTATTTTCTTAATCAAGCTTGTTAGGTGAGTGAGCGGCGCCTGGGCGCCCTCTATTGGCCACAGTCGCCACTGAAAGCAGCTCACTGCTGTTTGTAAAAAAAAAAAAACAAATACAGATTTAAGTGAAAACAGTGACGTTTTGTTCAGTCATTCAGACTCTCCATGCACACTCTGCATCCCCAAGTCAGAGAACTGAGGACCTCAGTGGGGGCAACCACCCCTACACCCAGCAGGTGGTCCAGGGGTGGAGACAGTGAGACCATTCAGACCATCGGTCCACCAAAACAAAAACGACCCTGGTTTACGTCCCTTGCCCTGAACTGGAGATGAAATCTCAAACTTCTTTATAGAACTCATTAAATCTATCATGAAAAGCCAAACAAAGCGACTGGCATCGACGTCCGCTGGTTAGGAACCGCGTTGGTTCACCAGATCATTGGAACCAGTTTGAAGACAAACACCACTGCATGAAAAGTGGGATTTTCGTCAATATACGGCACTGTAGATTGTCGTGGAACTTCAGGTTAGCGGCAGTTTACGGCAATTTGCAGGCTTCGTCGAAAACTCCCGTAAATTGTCAGAAATTGACGTGGAATTTCTTAGGCAGTGTTCCCCCCATGCCTCCCCCCCATGGAATTCTAGGGGAGGCTTTAACATGTAAATGAACATGCTGTGAGCTATACAAATGCAAACCAGGGTTGCAGGGGGGGTTTTACCCCAAGTGACATCTTTCTGAGGAAGAAAATCTCTGATACAAAGAGATCAGGCTTAGTATAGCCTCTCACATTTTAGCTTGAATTGATTTATTTAATTAAAGTATAGAGACCAAAACAGATCTTTAGCTGACAGAGCAATACATTTAGAGCAGTAATTATTTTAAAAAAAATTTGCATTTAAGATAAAAAAATAAAATATTGTCTGTAATATGCTCAATTCACAATTACTTAAGTGGAAAAGTTTCAAGAAATGAGTCTGAGATGATTCACTTTATAACATGGCGCATTATCCTGTTGGAAGTAGCCATCAGAAGATTGGTACACTGTGGTCATAAGGTCCGGCCAGGTCAAGATCCGCAATTGCAATTGCACCAAACAGGAAAAAGAACATCGACAAATTCCGGTTCGTCAAATTAAAATATAGCAGCAACAGATTGGTGACTAGAAATTATAGCACAATTCTTATAAATATCTAAAAAAAAAAAAAAAAAAAAAAACTAACACCGTTTATTTAAATGATTGGATCCAAACTATTGGTTATTCACCAACCAGGAAGCAGATTTCTCATCTCCATTAAAATATTTATTTTATACCGAGGGACTTAAAGTTTAATCAAATCCAGTTAAAAGAAACTTCTTATTACAGGAATGAAAAGAGATGCTAAGTGTAGGGGGAAACCAAATTCCCCTAAAAAAAAAAAAAAAGAGGTTTTTTTTAACCCTTAACCGTTACAAAAATCCTTAAAAAAAAATATATTTTTATATTTCCCCAAAAACAACAGTGGGAGGGGGGATTTTTTTAATTTTTCCCTATTAAAAAAAAGCCTCACAGGGGTTTATTCAGATTGAGTGCTCTTTAATTTTTAAAGCTTTTTAAAGCTATTTTAAATGATTTTTAATGCCACAACAAGAAACCTTTTACACAAGTTTTTAGGGGGACATTTAAAATGAAGGGGCTCCCGCAAGTTCCATGACTCCCGTAGGGTTTTTAAAACACACCACACACAAAAATAAACGTTTTTATTTTTTCTCAAACTTTTTCTCCCCTCAGCTTCCTTTTCCCAACATACGGGTTTTAAACATTTTCCCCGCAAAAATTTAAAAGCGATAAATATCTGACAAATTGTTTTTTAAAGCATTTTTTTTAAAAATCATAAAACAACGATAAAAAATATTTAAAATTTAATTTTTTTGCCCAAATTTGGGCCCTTTTTAAAAAAAGAAATTTTGAATTGTAATTATTTTTAAAGAACCCGGAAAAACCCCGGGTTTTATCTGGCGCTTTCCCCTACGAAACCCAAGGGAAATCAAGCGGGGGGACGGAAAAAAACACGGCCGGGGTTTTTGGGTTTGCTTTTCGCGGCGGCTGGAGCGCAGCGGAAACGGGGGGGCAACGGATATGTGGGGGTTTCGGGTTTTAAAAATCTTCTTACCGGGTGGCGGGCTCTGGGATCCCAACAAGACAACCCCAAAGAAAGAGGTCTAGCGGTTTAAAAATTGGTTTTGATTACTGCCTTGCTAAGCTTTAAAAACGGGCCCAGCCTGAGCTATCTAATAGAACCTTTCTTTAGCCTATCTTGCCTACCTTTGCAAGAACAACTTTTTTTAAATGCAATTTTTTTGTGATTTTCAAACATACCCCCGGGCTTAACAAACCAGAATAATTTAAAGGGGCTTTGAAAGGGAGCAAGGGTAAATTTAAAGAATTTTTGCTTTTATTTGCGGGAAAAGGTTTAAAGGGTAAACCCATCATAGCCCCCTTTTAAATTTTTTTTTCACAACCCCCTTTTTGCTCGGGGGCCCTAATCCAAGTCCCGATTTGCACGATGATAAAAGACGACATTGTGTTTTAAGTCTTTTTTAATTTTTTTTTTTCCTTGTTTTCTGTGACTTCGTTGGGTTTTTTTTTTTTATGTTCTTTAATTGGGTTTTTAGTGTTAAAGTATTTAAGAGTTTGTGGAAAACTTTTCCAATATACCTTTTTTTAACCAAAATAACCTCAAAAATTTCCCCAAAAAAATAAACTTATTATACTTAAAATTTTTCCCCTCCCAAAATTAAAAAAAAAAATTTTTTCTAAAAAACCAACCCCAAAAAATTCCCCCTTTTTTTTTTTTCCCCCCCCTCCCCCCCAAAAAAAACCCCCAAACCCAAAAAAAAAACAAAACAAAAAAATTAAAAAATCAATTATCCCCCCCCCCCCCCCCCCCCCCCCTTCCCCCCCCTGAAAAAAGAAAATCCTCAAAAAATTTCCTTTCCAAAACCCCTTGAAAAATCTGATGTTTAAAATCCCCCCATTTTTCCCTTTTAAAGCGTATTCCAAAAATTTTAAAAAAACCGCCCAAAATTTTTAAACTTCCCCCATCGGAAAACCTCCTTTTTGGGAGGGAAAAGGCTTTTCCAATTTTACCTTCCCCAACCCTTTTCCCCAATTTTCCCAAACAACCTTCACCCCCTTTAAATTTTAGAAAACCCCCCAAAGTTTTGGATAGGCCGTTTTTTTTTGGTAAAATAAAGTTTTTGTGGGTTTTTTAATTTTAAAAACCCCCCTTAAAATTTTTTGCAGTAAAACACCTTTCCTGCCCCAAGTTTATTTGGTAATTAAATTTTTATTTCCCTTCCCCCGATTTGCCCTTTTTGGTTTTTTGTTGTGTTAGGATAAATAAATTAAAGATATTTTTAAAAATGGGAAAAAATTTTTTTTATGAATGAATTTTTTAAAAAATAATGAAAAGAAAAATAAATAATTCTATAAATTTTTTTTTAAATTTTAAATAAAGCCAACATCACTTTGCGAAATTTTTTTTTTAAAAAGGAAGGGTTTTGTCCCAATTCCCCCAGTAAGGGGGAAAAATTAAAAGGGGGCCTTTTTGCGGCCCCCTTGTTTTTGGCTGCCAATTTACGAAGCCCAAAATTTATTTTTTTGAAAATAGTGGTTTCACCCAATATGAAGAGGGTTTTAATCCCAAGCCCGACCCCTTTTTGGGAAACCCCCCGGGGTTTTAGCCCCTTTTATAAAGCTAATTAGGGGCCAATTATTTACGCTATTTTGGCTCTCCCCCCCATAACCCCCCCCCGGTTAAAATTCCCCCACCCCCCAAATTTGGTTGGCAAAGGGGCAAACGGGGGACAAGCAACGTTTTTAAAATTGGCCCCGGAAAAATGCGGGAAAATCAGGGCAATTTATTCCCCGCGGAGTTTAAAAAAAGGGGTTTTTGTAAACAGGAAAAAAATCTCCCAACTTTTCAAAAAAGCCCCCTTTTTACTGCCCCCAAAGGGAAACCGGGCCCTCCCCCCGGAATGAAATCCCCGGAAAACACCTAACCTAAAATTCCCCCCCCCCAGGAGCCCCAAAAATGCTGCTTTGGGCCCCCCCTTCCCCCCTTTGAACCCCCCTTTCCCCCCTTCCCCCCTGTTGGGGAAACCCCCGGACGGGGGTAGTTTTAGGAAAAATTTTGAAAAGGGTTTTAGGAAATTCCCGGGAACCGGCCCAAAAAATAGAAAAAAAACCCCCCCCCCAACATTTTAAAGGTGACCCCCCCCCCCCCCCGTTACCAATCCCTTATTTAAAAATAAAAAATAAAGTTTAAGGAAGTTTTCATCCCCGAATTTAAAAAAATGTTTCCCCCTTTTTTTAAATAAGCAGTAAAAAACTTTTGGCCTTCACACAGTTTTCCCTTATTTTCTTTTTTTACTTTCATAGTTTTTAAAAAAAATACTTTTTCACTTTTTCTAATAAAAAAGGGGTTTAAAATTTTTAAACCCAAAATTCTTCAAAAATGTTTTTAAAAAAATAAAATTATAACGGGGTGAAAGCATTTAAGTTTTTTACACTAATATACTCACAAATTTTAAAAAGGCCCAAAATAAACAGGGCCTTTCCCTTGGGGAGTGTCGGGTGCGCCCCCCCTGTTTTTAAAGAACTGCTTTACCAAACGGTGAATTTCATCCACATGGGGAAAGGGGGGGGTTATTGGCCCTGGGGCCCCCCCCCCATCCTCTACTCTCTTTTTGCCCCGCAGCCCCAGATTGGGAAAAATTTCCCGGTTTTTTTTGCTTTCCCAATTTAGCTATATCATAAAAGGGAATTTCTGCTGGATTTGGTTTTTTTTTTTTTTATTTTTTTCCAAAAAATGAGGAAAAAACATCAAAAAAATAACAAACTTGGACCAGGTCAGAAACCCGAGGACCCGAATTCCCGCAGACAGGGCACGGATATATTTTAAAAAAAAAGTTTTTTGATATTATTTCAATGCCCCGTTCTGGGCACACTCACGCCCCTCTTTCGGGGGTAAAGGGGTCAGACGTGGATAATAATGACATGGGAAACCCCAAGCGGGGAAAAAATTTGTCTGCCCAAGGGAAAGGGGTGTTTTCAGGAGGAGCGGCGCTCCTTTACTCTTTACTGAGTCAGTAGCAGAGATCCAGGAGAGAAGAGGAGCAGCGTTGTGCAGCAGGCAGAGGAACCGAAGGATCCAGGAGGGTAAATCCAAGCCGTGGTCAGAGGACAGGTCCAGGGTCGGCAGCGGGCAGAATCTAGGTAACAGCCCTGAACACACAGAACAGGCAAACAGAGGCGAAAACTCAGACGTCCGAGGGCAGAAACAGATCAGGAACCGGCAGATCTAAACACAGGGAACGCTAGAGTTAGTCTCGCTAATAAGAGACTGGGGTCCAGAGCCCCTTAAATAGCAGCAGGAACAGGTGGATGTGATGAGAGCTAATGAGCAGAGGGCGGAGCAAAGCAGGGGAGAGCGAGAAGGAAATAACCCAGCCTGAAGATGATTACGGATCTCGGAACGGGCGGCTGGGTAGGGCAGGGTAGCGCTGTTGCCTTGAAGCAAAAAGGTTCTGGGTCTTTCTGCACGGGTCTTTGCATGTTCTCCCTGAGCATGTGTGGGTTCTCTCCAGGTACTCCAGCTTTCTCCCACAGTCCAGAAACATGGCTGTTAGGTTCATTGGCTTCTCTAAATTGTCCTTAGGTGTGAGTGTGTGTAGCCCTCTGAGAGACTGCCTGTCCAGCAGGCTGTACCCCTCGTTTAGCCCATAGGCTGCTGGAGGCTCCAGGACCTCAGATGGACAACCTAAGATGAACTTCCTCTGGATCCCTGAATGATGGACCTTCCCCATCAGGTCCAACTGCTCATTCAAAGCATCTGAGTATTTTTTTTTCCTCTCGTTTCATCTTAACTCACTGAGTTTATGTTCAAACCTTGAGCTCAATCATTGATATAATGATTAAATCTTGTGTTGCTTCCCTGGTATGCCGTATGTTCACGTCCCGCTGCAGCTTCAGTCCTTCACCAACAAACAATGAGTTTATAGATTGATGGCCTGCGTTTGTTGTTTATTCCCCTGCTTTCTTCTTCTTCTCTTTCGCATCTGCTGGGCTTCTTGTTGGCAATCAGACAACTGTTCTTAGTGTTACACCCAAACAGGACACTTAAAATGATACTGGGACAACATTCCTTCCCAGTGACGTAAAGCATTCGTTGCAGGTTATTGCAGCAGTTGGCACAGTTAGGCTCCAGTTAGGCTCCAGTTAGGCTCCAGTTAGGCTCAGAAAGCACTTTCTAATTTACATAAAGCTTTGGATAGCTTTCAATGAGGCTATTTAAGGAAAATAAACATTTAAAAACTTGGATTGTGTTTTTTTTTATTTTGTGACAAACAAACGTAAATAATAAAGTGAAAAAACAAATTCAGCACCTACTAACAGCAGAAACTGATCTAATTGGATTTATTTCTAATGCATTCTTTTTCAGATTTACTTTCTTTTCATTTTTATCAAAAACATTTTCCTGTTTAAAAGTTTTACTCCAAGTTTTGTATCTTAGGTATTAAAAATGCCGCATCTTATGATTTGTTTTGACTTCACCCGGGGCAAACTACTGACACTGACAGACTGATGTGTTTTCACCTTGTTTAACACAAGACAGGGTGAGAGATGAATGCTGTGGATATCTGGGATGTTTTCTACATGCATCAAATATTTTTCCACTTGAATTGGCAAAGAAAGCCCCTGGCAGGGTTCCAGCTCATTCCGAATGCAACAGCTGGGTTATAACAGGAGTCCAGGCTGCCTGGGAAACAGGTCTGTTTGCCTTCGGAGATGAAGCTGCATCTTTGATCACATCTATCTGCTTCTAAAGAGGCCGTTTAAAGTGAGCGATATCATCAAACCGCAGTTATCTAGGAGATAAAAGAGCATTTTAACATCCTGAGGTGAACGCAGTGAGTTCAATGCCAGAGTAGAAATAAAAGCAGCAGGCGCTGAACTTCTCTCTGCATTTGGTTTGATAAATAGAGTCAGAAAGATTGCATGAATTTGCTTCATTTTAACAGTGACAAGCTGTGACAAGCAGGCACTCTGGGGAGGCCCCTACAGCCCAGCAAGGCGGGAAACATTTCCTTGTTTATTTTGCATAGAAGCTGCAGGAATCGAAAGGCATCGAGTGATTCCTAAAACCAAAATAATTTCTTATTTGACTTATTGTAATAATAAAATAATAATACTTATAATAAAGAAAGGATGAAGGAAGTAAAAAAGGGCAAGAGATGACAACAAACCTGGAATTCCAGTGTTGCACTAAGCAGAGAGACTAATGCACCCAGCCAGCGTCATGTTGCACTGACTCATGATTCTGGCCACAGCTGTCGCAGATTGGGCTTCCTACTGGATGTTTCACTTAAGGATTCTTTCTCAATTGACCACATGTGGATATAAGGAAAACCACAAGGTTGCAGGTTTCTGTCCGTCATGTTTTTTAGCTGCTTCTTCCTCCACAGCTGCCTGAAATAAATTAGCCTTTGTCACTTAAAGGTGGTCCTAATCCATTTTTACAGGATGCTTTTCATCCAGGCCTGAGATGCGCCTCAGTAGCCGGTACCACAGCACTGCAAAAATCATCTAGAAAGAAGTAAAAATGTCTTAAATTGAGCAGGAAAAAAGATGATCTACAAATGAAATAAGTGTTTTTACTCTTAAAATAAGATGATTAGATAAATGCACTTGAAATAAGACAATGCGATAGTTTTTTCTTATTTTAAATGTTAATTATCTTGATCCATCGGCAAAGTGTCTCACTTACCTCCTCATTTCAAGAAAGAATTTACTTATTTTAAGAAACAAATACTGGGATCTGTTGGCTTTCCAACCATATCTGCTGCAGGTGCTAGCATGAACAAACACGGGTTTTTCCTCCAAAGACTCGTCCAGTTTTGCATCTATAATTCAATTCTATTCAGTTTATTTCTATAGCTCCAATTCACATCATGTCATCTCAGGTCACTTTGCAGTTCACCAGATCATCCAGTCAGATTGATTCCAAGTTTTCTATCTAAAGAAAACCAGCTGATTGCATCGACTCATTGACTCTTCAGCAATCCCTCACACTAAGCATGCTTGTAGCGACAGTGGAGAGGAAAAACTCCCTTTGAACAGGAAGAAACCTCCAGCAGAACCAGGCTCAGTGTGAGCGGCCATCTGCTGAGGCCCACTGGGGTTCAAGGAGACAGAAGCAGACTGAACAAAGAGGTGTAGGCATGTTTAGAACTCGGTGAGCAATAACCTACTAACCTACCCAGCTCTCTTTTAAAGGGGTCATAGATTGCAAATCTGAGTTTCCATGGTCATAGATGAATAACGATAGTTCAGTGGGTGAAATGGACGTTAAGAGAAGTTCAAACCCATCAACACCTCCTTTCTCTGCAAATCTCACAATTCTAAACTTCCACCATAAAACTGGTGAATCCAAACGAAGCAACGAGTTGACGTAAACTCAGGGGGTTGGGGGCCGCTGACTGGACCGGACCTCAGCAGAGAGCTATTAGCCTGGGGGCCTGTAAGGCAGGCGGGGGAAAGCATGGGGCCGCCGGTGTCCAGGCTACTGTCACCGGGTCGGGTTCGGTCACTCCGTCCCCCACTGGCTCCCTGCCCCCGTCCACCGGGGTTGTAGAACCAACCACCCAAGCTGACGGTTTGAGTGCCCGGTGTGTTTCGACTACGTGCTGCACTGTAGTCGCCCAAAATCCCAGACGATTTTCAAATTCCCCACAGACATTTTTTTTAGGTCTCAAAAGTCGGACATGTCCGTGAAAAAGAGGACATCTGGTCCCCCTACCATATCAACAATCTGATGTTTCAGTGAGTGAGTGCTTGTTGCTATGATGCGTCTTTGCTCAGCAGCTTCGCTCGTTGTATCTGTCAAGTAGGAGCAGCACACCAACACAAAAACAAGATAAAATAATCTAAAATGTATTTGGTTGAAGTGTTCAATGGCATCCATATAAATTCAGACTGTGGAAAAGCTGCAGTGCTGGTATTATTGGAACTCAGTGCAGCGTTTGATGCAGCTGAACACTTGATTTTAGGGCTTCTAGAAAACTGGGTCGGCCTTTCTGGTACAGATCTGGACTGGACTAGATCCTACCTGAAGGTCAGGGACTTGTCAGTAGTGAACTTTAAATCAGGCCCCGTCCACACGAAGTCAAAAAACGAACACGAAACGCTAATATTTCCCAGAACGTTTGTCGTAAAGACGGAGACGTAAAATAAATGTGATCGACCACACGAATGCGTGAAAACGCTGCAAAATGTATGCCAGGCCTGTAAGTGGCGCTGTGGTACCAAAGCAAAAATAAGCGACGAAATGTTGGGCATGCGCACTAATATTTATACATGGTTGCCCTGCGGGTCCATTTTCGTGGTTCAGTCAAACTCAGGTGCTGAACTATGTGGTCGATATTGCTCTGTTCTTCCTGGAGATATTCCAGAAGAAGAATATTCTGTTGTAAGCCCGACAGCAGGGTGAGTAGCATGAGCAGCAACCATTCAACACAGTACGGCGCCATTGTTGTTGTGATACTGTGTCGCGCATGCGTGTTTAGAGGCGACGCTATGACGCATGCGTGTAAGAAAAAAAATGCGGTTAGAACTTGAAGATGGAAACGCGAAAACGGCGTTACAAAATCTTCCCACTCTGAAGGCTGAATAAAAAAAAGATCGTTTACAGACCCCCGAAACGCCGGCTTCGTATGGATGAGAGGCTGGTTTGGTGAAAAATTAGTGCATTTAGCCAGGGTTTGACTTCGTGTGGACGGGGCCTCAGAGACCAGAAAAAAATCACATGTGGGGTTCCTCAAGACTCTATTCTGGGGCCCTTCCAATTCAACATGGTCCCCTCAGCTCAGATTATAGCAAACAATCATATAAATTAGCATAACAATGCAGACGACACACAGCTTTACATCCCAATGTCAGCAGGTGACTATGAACTATCAGAGCGTAGGTTAAATGCTGAGAACAGATCAATATGTGGATGAACCATCATTTTCTACGGCTGAATGAAAACCAAACAGAGGTAATAATCTTCAGACCAAAGGAGCAGAGATCCAGATTTAGCTCCCAGCTTCAGCTGCTGCAGCTAGAAACCACTGATTATGGCTGAAATCAGGATGGACTCAGACCTAAACCTTCAGAGGATCAGAAAGGCAGATAATGAGTCAGACTTTGATCACCTGAAGAACATCTCCATGATTAAATGACTAATGTCCAGCAGGATCTAGAGAAACTCATCCATGCATTTATCCATAATAGAATTGATCACTGCATTGTGTCTTCATAGTTTGCCTAAAAAAATCCATCAGACAACTGCAGCTGATCCAGATGCTGCTGCTTCTCACTAGAACTAAGAAAGTAGATTAGACAGGTGCAGATGATCCAAAGCACTGCTGCCTGCATCCTCACTAGAAACGGAAAGTAGAGCACATCAGCCCGGTTCTGAAGTCCTTCCTCTGGCTTCCTTTAGCTCAGAGAATAGACTTTAAAATCCTTCTGTTAGTCTAGAAATCGCTAAATAGATTAGCTCCTCAATCCATGACAGATCTGTTGTCAGTGGATCTACCTTCCAGACCCCTCAGGTCTTCTAGTTCCAGCCTCCTCTGTCCACCCAGGACTAGAAGCAAACATGGAGAAGCAGCATCTATGCTCCACAGATCTGGATCAAACTCCCATCAGACTGGAAAATAGCTGAAAGCCTGAGATCTTTGAAGTCAGAGTTAAAAACCGGTTAGTTTAGATCTGCCTTTGACTGATGGAGATAAGCTGTTAGCTGAGGGATTATTAGTTTAAAATTGTTTGGTTTGTTTTACTTCCTGCTTTTGTAATTTTCTTTTATCTCTACTTTCTGCTTTTATTTATTTTTTATTTTTTATTTTTATATATACAGGTGCTGGTCATAAAATTAGAATATCATGAAAAAGTAGATTGATTTCAGTAATTCCATTTAAAAAGTGAAACTTGTATATTATATTCATACATTACATACAAACTCATATATTTCAGATGTTTATTTTGTTTAATTTTGATGATTACAAATGACAACAAATGAAAATCTCAAATTCATCATATCAGAAAATTAGAATATTACTGAAGACCAATAAAAACAAAGGATTTATAGAAATGTTGGCCAACTGAAAAGTATGAACATGAAAAGTATGAGCATGTACAGCACTCAGTATTTAGTTGGGCCTCCTTTGGCCTGTATTACTGCAGCAATGCGGCGTGGCATGGAGTCGATCAGTCTGTGGCACTGCTCAGGTGTTATGATAGCCCAGGTTGCTCTAATAGTGGCTTTTAGCTCTTCTGAATTGTTGGGTCTGGTGTATTGCATCTTCTTCTTCACAATACCCCATAGATTTTCTATGGGGTTAAGGTCAGGAGAGTTTGCTGGCCAATTAAGAACAGGGATACCATGGTCCTTCAACCAGGTACTGGTAGCTTTGGCACTGTGTGCAGGTGCCAAGTCCTGTTGGAAAATGAAATCTGCATCTCCAAAAAGTTGGTCAGCTGCAGGAAGCATGAAGTGCTCTAAAACTTCCTGGTATGTGGCTGCGTTGACCCTGGACCTCAGAAAACACAATGGACCAACACCAGCAGATGACATGGCACCCCAAACCATCACTGACTGTGGAAACTTTACACTGGACTTCAAGCAACGTGGATGAAGTGCCTCTCTTCTTTTCCTCCAGACTCTGGGACCTTGATTTCCAAAGGAAATGCAAAATTTACTTTCATCAGAGAACATGACTTTGGACCACTCACCAGCAGTCCAGTCCTGTTTCTCTTTAGCCCAGGCAAGACGCTTCTGACGCTGTCTGTGGTTCAAGAGTGGCTTGACACAAGGAATGCGACAGCAGAAACCCATGTCTTTCATACGTCTGTGTGTGGTGGTTCTTGAAGCACTCACTCCAGCTGCAGTCCACTCTTTGTGAATCTCCCCCACATTTTTGAAGGGGTTTTGTTTCACAATCCTCTCCAGGGTGCGGTTATCTCTCTTGCTTGTACACTTTTTTCGACCACATCTTTTCCTTCCCTTCGCCTCTCTATTAATGTGCTTGGACACTGAGCTCTGTGAACAGCCAGCCTCTTTAGCGATGACCTTTTGTGTCTTGCCCTCCTTGTGCAAGGTGTCGATGGTCGTCTTTTGGACAACTGTCAAGTCAGCAGTCTTCCCCATGATTGTGTAGCCTATAGAACTAGACTGAAAGACCATTTAAAGGCTTTTGCAGGTGGTTTGAGTTAATTAGCTGATTAGAGTGTGGCACCAGGGGCCATCAATTTTGAACCTTTTCACAATATTCTAATTTTCTGATATGATGAATTTGAGATTTTCATTTGTTGTCATTTGTAATCATCAAAATTAAACAAAATAAACATCTGAAATATATGAGTTTGTATGTAATGTATGAATATAATATACAAGTTTCACTTTTTAAATGGAATTACTGAAATCAATCTACTTTTTCCTGATATTCTAATTTTATGACCAGCACCTGTAAAGCAATTGTCTTTTCTAAATATTATTTTTTATGTGAATAAACTTGCCTTGTAAGATGATGCATTTTATTGCATGCTGTGTCTCAGGGATTCATGATCTGCAGTTCCAGCTGGAGTAAACCCAGAGGTGGCCCCCATCAACCCCCCCCAGCAGGACGACAGAGCCGGATTTCAGAAAGCCAGCAGGAAATGAGCATATTGCAGAATGTGTGGTTATTTTAGGCAGGAGCGGGACAATGGGAAAAGAGGGCAGGTTGTAGTAGGCTGGGTAAGTTTGCGAAATTCAAATATATTTGAAGTCGGCAGAGGATTTCATAGGAGAAAGCTGTTTTTTTTTATACACACGCCCCCCTCCACACACACACCCCTTACTCCCCAACCTCAAGCCAACGCAATCATTTAATACTCCATCATTAAACTTCATAAAACCACTCACTTGATTTTGGTTATGTTGTAGTAGTACCACATTACCCCCTCTGACTTGCATAGGCCTGCTGATGCCTGTAAGACGCTGCACAGGGATTGGAGTTTCTCAGTATGGACCTTCTGAACCCTCATTATGGCTCCAGCCGACTCCTGCGCTTGGCTCAACTGCCTGGTCTTGGCGCTGACTGTGGAAGTAGAGCTATGCAGCCATGAGCTAGACTCCTCTTTTGGTCAGGAATCATTCATGCAAACCTGTGGGTTTCATATGCCCTCAGAAATGTACATCCAGGATCTTTGGTGATCTGAGCTGTGTTGCAGACGAGGCTGCTCACAGGTTAAAGCATAATTCTGGTCTCATCCCTTAAACACAGGCCTGTAAAAAAAACATTGCCTTACTAAATTGCATCAGATCCTCAAACAAATTTGATATCAGAGATTTAGAATATCATATTTCAATACAATTACTGTATGGTAGCTGCTTTTTGCATTTCCTTTGGTTGGCTTTTGTTTTGTTTTCTGATCTGAAAGCATTAAAACTGCCAAACAGCACAGAAACGGAGGAATCAGTTAGGAGGTTCTTATTTTCTCTTGATACTGTAAGCATGTATATCTGTGTGTGTATTTGCTGATTCTTCTTCACGCCGCTGTGTCCTGCTCAAGGTAGCCTGACAGGAAGTGGAACCTGATGCTCCTGCAGAAGATGGCAGATTGACAACAGGCTTGTAACTAAAGTAAATAAAAAGAAATAAGGAGAGAAATGTTTGTCTGCTGTATTGCATGCAAAGATTAAACTTCATACCCCACCTGCAGCAATCTGCAAAGCTTTCCTTTTTAACCGTGTCCCTGTGTTCACACCGGTGTTAAACTCTGCACCATGTAGCCTGACGTAAGCAGAATATCCCTCCTGAGGTCTCTGGGGTCAAGGGTTAAGGTTCAGGGTGCACAAACAGATTGTGGAGTCACAATGATCAGGGCCTGGTTAGTCTGGTTCTGGTCGAGGCTATTTCAGCTACAAAGTGACCAACATGATTCCACTGGATTCAGCCCGTTTTTAAACCAGCGAGGGGAGAAATGCAGGGATTAGTAAAGCCAGATATGAGGAAATGGTTGAGCATATAAATATTTGATGGCACGCTTCCTGACATCCTGACGGAGCCGCCCTATTAGTCTTTGATTAAACGTGTACGCTGAGACGTTTGCATGTCTTCTCCGGTTCCACTTGCTGGAGAAAAACAGACAGAAGGTAAAACATACCCAGATTTTTCCACTGTTTATTATTGGGCCCTTTAATCTTTCTGCATTTTCAAAAACTCAGAGCATGAAAAACTGAGAATTGTCTCTTTCCCCTTCACTCCCACATCCTCTGCGGTGAGAGGGTCATTCCAAGTCTACAGTAACACTCGGAGACACACACACAGGCTTTCAGACCTCAACTTCTTGGTGCGCCGCCTCCATGGTAACTCCAGTGTTTACACCCCTCTGCCCACCTCCACCTCTCCCGTCACATCGCACCATCCAGTGGTTTGATCAAAACTGCCCGTTTCAAGAGAAAATTGGAGTGATGATCCGCCTGAGCAGGGGTATTCCAGGCCATTAGGCGGATAGAGTTTCAGCTGATGTGTGTGTGGGTTGGAGACTGTGGGATAGTTGGGATGAAGACGGAGCAGCGATGCAAGCAGGCACTTCTGGACTCTGTGGAGGAAAATAATGAGTGACAGTAACTGAACTGGCAGCGGAATCAATGCCTTATAAATTCTGTAATGAACATGGGGATATGAAGGCATGCTTTTGGTGATGACACGGCTGAGAAAACGACTACATGTTAGAGAGAGAGAGAGAAAGCCAGGATTTCCCATGAGCAGCCAGCACTCTGGTAGAGCTCCAAGAGCTTGTGGGAAATTTAAAATGTTTATATACACCGAAATATGAGCATAAAGACGCAGTGTTGTTAAATAGTACGAGAGGACTTTGGCATATCCCTGCAGATGATGACGTTTGTTTCGCATGGATCTTGCAGTTGAGTGGAAGCTAAAACCATAAATTGCCTTTGATGGAAGAGATCTTAAACCTCATGAAAGTAATAATGGTCGCTACGCTACATTCCCCATCTTCTCTGATTAATACCAACATATTTAAACTATGTCACAAATTTAGCCTTTGAACAAACTGACAGAAAGGATGTCATAACCAAAGGAAAGCCAGAAGAGGAAATATCCTGAACATGGAAACTTTTTTATTTCATTCACCGCATTCAACTAATTTCAGTTCGGTTTATTTCTATAGTGCCAATTCACAGTAAATGTCATTTTAAAAGGCTTTACGGAGACATTTCAGTCAAATAGTTAAACGTTTCTATCAAGGTAAACCAGCTGATAGCATCGAATCTTTGACTTTTTAATACCTTACACCGAGTATGCTTGTAGCGACAGTGGAGAGGAAAACTCCCTTTAAACAGCAATGGAAAAACTCAAAATCTAGATGTATTTTTTTTCTTAAAATAAGTGCATTTGTTATTGAATTGAGGAGGTAAAAGAGACATTTTGCCAATGGAACAAGACATTTAAAATAAGAAAACACAATTGCATTGTCTTATTTCAAGTGCATTAATTTTTATCTCATTATCTTAGTTTAAGAGTAGAAATACTCATTCCATTGGCAAAACATCTCATTTACCTACTCATATTAAGGGTAAATACACTTAATTTAAGAAATTTTTACTTATTTCTAGATCGTTTTTCCAGTCAAAATATTGGAGCATTGGAGAATATGAACCAAATCAAACAAAATGTAAAATATATTTCAATATTAAAACATCAAACTTGACAAAAAGTTGGTACACAATAAGTTTAAATCAAAGCACATTTTCATATGTGGAAATGGTTGTATGGCTTTAAAAAAAAAAATTCTGAGGTTTTTGCAGTTTTGGTACAGTGAGCTTAGAGGAAAGGAGGTACGAGAGAGGGGGAGAGACTTGTGGCAAAGGACCACAGGTCAGACTGTAACCCAGGTCAGCCATGTCAAAGACCTTATATTGTCATGACTCAGAACAGAGGAACCAATATTCGAGGCCAGACAGACAGTGGAATAATTTAAAAGTGTTATAATAATCCGAGTAGCAGCAGCTACGGCGTCTATCAAAGGACACTCTGTGAAAGGAAAAACACGTTAGTGACCATGGAAAGGATATATGAACGTGTGAGTCACTAACCTGGTTTAACTGTTCAGCCCGTGTCCTGAGAACGAGGTAGGATCGAGCAGATGGGCTGCCAACAAGATGCAGCGGGCGCCGCCCAGAGTGTCCCAGATGCTGGAGAACAAGCAGGAGTCCGAAGCCTGGTCAGGCAAACAGATCAGACTTAGACTTACTTAGACAACTTTTATTGTCATTTTGTATACACAGAGTGTACACAAAATTAAATTTCCTTTAGTACAGGGGGTCATTGATGATGTCATGGGCTCGGGACACGCAGCGCTGGGATGAAATGTCTTTAATGGAGGGAAGAGGAGCCCCCATGATCCTCTCTGCTGTTCTCACCTTCTTCCAGTCTGAGGCGCTGCAGCCTCCACACCACACAGTGAGACAGCTGCTCAGAACGCTCTCTATGGTGCTTCTGGAGAAGGTGGGGAGGATGGGGGGGGGAGGTGGGCTCTCCTCATCCTCCGCAGGAAGTCCAGGTTTTTCTGTGCCCCCCCAGAACAGGAATAGGCAGGCTCAAAGGTCCAGGAGTTCAAAGACAGTTCAAGCAAACAGATCAGAATGGAACAGGCAGGCCCAGTGGTTGAGAGGCAGAACAGGTCAGGACGCTAAAATCCCTCTCACTGGCATGAGAGAACAAGAATAATCTGGCCTTGATGACTGGATGCAAGCACTTTAAATAGAGGAATAAGCAGGTGGATCGGATGGGCAGGGATTAGTAACCAGAAAGAGTTAGACAGGTGAATGGATTGAATAATAAAGCCATGAGGGCCCAACAGTTTCATCTCTCGATGTTCAAACCAGGTGAAGAGCATCCCCCGCCCCCCCACCCCCGCAGCCAAAGACCTGCAGCTGCAGCTATGATGAAAGGTTTATCAAATAATACCCAGAGATATACACTGCAGTTTGTGGTTGAACTTGAACAAATGTGTAATAAACAGAATATTATTCAGAATCTGAACAGATTAAAGACCAAGCCTTTTTCTCCACTGGATTTTAATATTAAATACAATCTAAGGCATTTTATCATAAAATTATCAGAATTATCTTCCTGCTGTACTGTGCAGCCTTGATGCAGGGACAGACTTTTCTGTTTGTGGAACTGTTTCTAAACACATGTGGTTCCTCTACATGGAGTCCAACATACTGACCCAAAGCTAAACAAGCCGTCAGCGACCACCTACTCCCTAACTGCCATCCCTCAGTCTGCAGGCAGAGCTGCTGGTGAATGAAAAGCCAAAATTGATTTAAAGTTGTCCCCTTGAGTTCTGTCACAGCTTGGCGGAAATTATCCGGGGTTTTATGTGACAGATTCTATTCAGTTTATTTCTATAGCTCCAATTCCCATCATGTCATCTCAGGTCACTTTCCAGTTCACCAGATCATCCAGTCAGATTGATTCAAAGTTTTCTATCTAAGGAAAACCAGTTGATTGCATCGACTCATTGACTCTTCAGCAATCCCTCACAATAAGCATGTTTGTAGTGACAGTGGAGAGGAAAAACTCCCTTTGAACAGGAAGAAACCTCCAGCAGAACCAGGCTCAGTGTGAGCGGCCATCTGCTGAGGCCCACTGGGGTTCAAGGAGACAGAAGCAGACATAGAAAAAGAAGCATAGATACAAAAGGCAACTGTCAACCAGCTCCACAGGCGGCCCCGTCCAGGAAACACACAGCCAGGCAGACGAGCTCCGAGCCAGCTCCCATGTCAGAGGATGAAGAGAGCACATCCAGTTAGTCACAGTCAGAGAAACAGGACTACACTGGAAAACAGGCCAAGCTCCAACATCTAGAAACAAAGGTGTTGATGGCAGCAGCACAGCTGATATTTCTCTCCAGGATGGAGTCACAGCCAAACAGGAACAGACCAGATGAAGCTACTATGAGAAAAAGCAGAGAGAGCAGAACGTTAGAGATTGAACTAACAGATTCTGCAGAGTGGGAGAATAGAGATAGAATGAAGCAGAATGATGAAAAAGGGGTCCCTATGTCCTCCAGCAGTCTAAGCCTATAGCAGCAGAACTATAGAGATAGCTCAGGATAACCTGAGCCACTCTAACTAGAAGCTTTATCAAAAAGGAAAGTTTTAAGCCTAGCCTTAAAAGTAGACAGGGTGTCTGCCTCACGGACTAAAACTGGTAGTTGGTTCCACAGGAGAGGAGCCTGAGAACTAAAAGATCTGCCTCCCATTCTACTTTTAGAAATTCTAGGAACCACTAGTAAACCTGCAGATTGAGAGCGAAGTGCTCTGTTAGGAACATAAGGAACAATCAGATCTCTGATATAAGATGGAGCTTGGCCATTTAAGGCTTTATATGTGAGAAGGAGGACTTTAAATTCTATTCTGGATTTAACAGGAAGCCAATGAAGAGAAGCCAGGATAGGAGAGATATGATCTCTCTTTTTTATTTTCATTAGAACTCTGGCTGCAGCATTTTGGATCAGCTGAAGGCTTTTAACTACAGTTTGTGGACTTCCTGATAGTAAAGAATTACAATAGTCCAGCCTTGAAGTAACAAATGCATGGACTAGTTTCTCAGCATCACCCCTGGACAGGAGATTGCTCATTTTTGCAATGTTCCTCAGATGAAAGAAGGAAATTCTAGAAACCTCTTTGATCTGGGATTTAAATGACAGGTCCTGATCAAAAACAACACCAAGATTTTTTACTTTATTATCTGAAATCAGTTTAATCCCATCCAAATGAAGTGACTGACTAATCAGTTTCTTTTTCAGAGACTCTGGTCCAAAGACTATAACTTCTGTTTTGTCTGCATTCAGAAGCAGAAAGTTAAGAGTCATCCAGGTTTTTATGTCTTCAAGACATGCCTGTAATCTATGTAATGGGTTAGCTTCATCTGGATTATAGACTTAGATGCGACTTAGATTTAAACCAGTCTAGTGCTGTTCCTCTAATTCCAACAAAATATTCAAGTCTTTCTAAAAGAATATTATGGTCAACTGTATCAAATGCAGCACTAAGATCCAACAGGACGAGCACAGATACAAGTCCATTATCTGAGGCCATGAGAATATCATTAGTGACTTTCACCAGAGCTGTTTCAGTGCTATGATGAGCTCTAAAGCCAGACTGAAACTCTTCAAAAAGTTCATTATGGTGGAAGTGATCGCAAACTTGTTTGGCAACTACTTTCTCAAGAATTTTGGATAAGAAAGGAAGATTGGATATAGGTCTATAATTGACCAAGTCATCTGGGTCAAGAGACGGTTTCTTAAGCAGAGGTTTAATTACAGCAATCTTAAAAGCTTTAGGTACATATCCCTGTAACAGAGATAGATTAATCACATCTAAAATGGAGGAGGAGATCAAAGGGAATACCTCCTTAAATAACCTGGTTGGAAATGGATCTAACATCCAAGTTGAAGGCTTAGATGAAGACAATAGTTTTGCTAATTCAGAAAGTTCAACTGGATCAAAGCAGTTTCCATGACTACCTCAGATACAATCGCGGATAGAGGAGTGCTTATGATCTTATTTTTAATAAAATCAATCTTATTTATAAAGAATCCCAAAAATCATGGGAAGAGAAGCGTCTTCAAACTTGGAAACAAAGTCCAGTGGATTGTTTATTTTTTTTACTTTTTTGGAATGACTCTGACCTGGATGACAGAATCTTTACCACCAAGCCTAGACAGCCTTGATGCCCGGAAACTTGGTTGCTTGGTAATCATTCTGTTCACTCAGTCGTTGTACCCCTTTATTTTTATAAACAAATTGTTCTTTAAGTGGTTATGCTATTTTTTCTTTATTTAATGGGCAGTAGGTAGGGTAACTGTTCTATAAAGGCAATAAGCCCCATAAATCTGTGGGTTTAAGGGAGTCACAGTGGTGGAGGGGCACTATACGCTTCCCTATTGGCCTCTCAGGACTTAGTGCTAACAACTTCCAATAATCTTTGCTTTTAGACTGTGTAGCATATAAAATATCAGGGTTTGTGGTTTTATTGTGACAAAACATTTCTTAATCAATCAGAAGTCGCGTGAAAAACACCAAAAACTATTACTGACGTCTTGAAACTTTCCTGTAACGTCCAAACTAAATCTTTATTAAGCCATTCATCTTTGCATCATCATCTTCTACCCAGATAATGAAGAAATATGGAGTCAGTGGGAAAGTTCGGTGTTTAAAGCTTATTATCAGGAGGCACCTCTATTCTTCCGGATCTCCGGGACCTGACCTGGATCCCTTGGAGAGGACAGTGTGGTCATCTCTAAGGTGGGTGTGGAGGAAGTGCTCTGAGATCATTGAGGGGAGAGAAAAAAAAGGATTTTCCAAGATCTTTCCTCATTCCTATTTCATTCCTATTCACACACACACAGGCACACACCTGAGTCAACACAGCAGTGGGTGTAAACTGGCAGAAGATGAGCAGAGACACAACAGAAGATGAGGCAAGCCATTAAAGATCAGCCAGCCCCTGTGTTCTGTACATCCTGGGTGGGGACGGCAGCTCGCCAGCGCAGGGGTGTCTGTTGTGAGTCAGGCAGGATCCCTTCTCAGGTTCACAGATTTTATCCAACATTATTTACCAGGTTACCGAGTCCACACCAAGATTGATGCTCCTCTCCAAAGAGTCAAAACAGAGCTGTTGTTTTGGGAACCCCTCTCCACTATGACCCCTCCTTTCCTCTCCTCTACTGATGTATTATTAGGACCAATCAACACCCTTTTTTTGACATAAGCTCTTATCTTCCGCCGCCCTTCCTTCTTTCTGTCCTCTGTCCATCCCTTCTTTCCCACGCTGATAGTTTACCCCATGCCGGTGGTTTGGGAATTAAAGTACCCAGTTATTGTCCAGCTTCACGCACACACTCCCAGCAGCGGCGTGGCTGTGTGGTCACGCATGGAAACCAGCAAACAATAGGCTGCAAACATCACGGCCAGTGCTCACCCCTCCCTGACAGCGATTCTTAAGCTGAGGCCTCTCTCACAAAGTCAACAAAATTAAGGATGCCCACCACAGCTTCTGTTGCCATGACATTTGCTAAAACATCACAGCATCAGTTTCATCCCAAGAGAGCAGCTTTTTGAATTGGAGGTAATTTAACCTGTGAATATAGTTAAGGTGAGATAATAAGCTTAGTGCAGGTCGCACCTTTTCAAAGGAACCAATATATAAAACTTGCTCATGTTGCTTCTGGCTAAAGCAGTTTATTAATAAAGACCTGTGACTCATTTAGGCACATGTGGCGATACCAGTGTGGTCCAAATGGAAAACTTGAATTACGGCCAGTGATTTAATAAATATAAGGTTGCAATCATTCCACTTAGAAAGTTAACCTTTAAGGCACACAGGCCCACTACGGATGAGACAATCTCACCCGATTCAATACCTTTATTTATTGCAAAATTGTTTTCATTCTAGTCAAGACAATACACCAAATTAAAACCACTCACACATTATAACAGCAGTTATGGCTCAACAAACCAGGGTAGTTACCTACATAAGAAATACAGCAACCAAACAAGAATAAAAGAACATCGTGCACCAAAGCAGAAAGAGTCCCATCAGCCGGAAAGTCCACCACCAACACTGGGAGCTTCCTTTCCTGTCAAAATAAATAGCATTAAAGTCAAATAAAATAAAAAATTTTGTTAACTTTTTTTTCCCCAGTGGCCCTAATCATCTTCCGTATTTTTTCACTATAATTTATTTATAAAATCAAAGTAAACTAAAAATGGTCAAGATCTTGGAGCTGATGACTGGCCTGATTATTTCATTCATCTGCGTAGCTCTGCTCAGTTCCTCATTAGCGTTCATCTGATCTACCTGTAGGTTCTTAATGTCCTTATTGAAACTTTAGCTTGACGCTCGTCAGACTCCCTTGTATCCAAAACACTCCAAAAATAAATCCATGAGTCCACTTCCTGATTTTAACGGTTTACTTGAAAACTTAACGCTGCATTACAGAAAACATAAAATATATCCATGAAATTAAGTCCTTTTAAAGTCCAACGGAGCCTGGGAAGGGTGAGGTCAAAAAACTATTGCGCTCCAATCTCCATCTGATTCCCACCGCATTCCTCACCTGGCGTGAAGATAAACCACTCCCCTTCGAGGGTTTTTAAATGTCACAATAAAAGTCATATCTTACTCGCAATATCATTTAACTGAACATAGCAAAATAGCATTTTTTTATCCTTTTAAATCCCTTTGAATCATTAAATCAAAAACAATATTTATCTTACTTATGAATTTGCATATTCTTAAATAAAATAAAAAATAAATATTCTAACTCAAATAAACTGCATTGAGGCTCCTACACTACCAATTTAACCAGCCTGCTAGCGGTCATCAGTGCCAGATTATTTGAGGCTAGGTGAGAATTTTTGAGCGTATCTACTGTAGCCGTTTCTGATTGCCTGATCCTGACCCATTCTGCCTTTGGACCTCCGAGGCAGCCTGTTCCCGTTCTGATCCGTTTGCCTGACCCGTCTTCGGACTCTGCCTGTGTACCGACCCTGGAAGTGACCCCTGACACCGTCCTGGATTACCCTTTGTTATCTTTTCATATCTCTGATCTCCTGGTCCAGACTCTTTAGCATTACCGAAACACCGGCTCTGATTTCGCCCTCTGGATTATCCTGCCTTCCTTCGTCTGCTTGGTCCGGTCTCCTGCCTGTTCTTCGGCCTCCCCCCCATCCCCGACTTCATCCTCTGGGGGAAAAAATAACCCCTTAATTTTTCTCTTAAAACATACTAAATAACTAAAAATATTGCTCCTAATTATTGACTGCTTAGCTTTACCAGCGGCCCCATAGAAACAGAGAACAGTAATTAGATTAATGTAAGAGGAGTGCAGCCCTTCAATCTCTTTAAACGTCATGAATAGACAGTTATAAGGGGAGGGTACAGCTCCTCATTACATCATGACTACTAAAGACAGCAAAACGTTCCTGTTTGGGTCAAAGCACTAAAAACAAAAGTGATTTAATTGATGTGGAGTTTTGAATGAATGACTCAAACGTATGTTCCTTTCATGCATCCTGGCAGGAAATCATGTCGGATGTCTGAGCCCCATCAAAAGAAGTAGCTCCCGTGTGAGGAACCTCTTTGTTCTGTCTGCAGTCACACCAAAGGTCACCCAGCATGATCTCAGAAGCACCTCGGTGATGCGGTTCCGCCCCTCACTTCACACCTATTAGTCCATTGTGATGACAGACAGAGCTAATGGGTATAAAAAAAGAGTTGGCCAAATGGTCGAGCAAAACAAAAGACTTACAGGGATGATGTAGCCGGTTTTCCCCTTTCTAACACAAAGCTCATCTCAGTTTATCATGGATTCCAAGAGCTTGACTCAAGAAACCTTTTCTTTTTTTTTTTATTCATTGGACTCTCCCAACAACCCATCCATTTGTTGCTGTTTGGGAGGGAAGTGATGTCAGTGAATCTCAGTGGGGGGAGAGAAGCCGGGGACCAGACAGATCTAATCAGCAGCATCAGCCTGCACCATCCAGAAGCAGAGGTCGGTCTGTTTCGCACCCCGGTCTCTATCCCCATAAGCCGGCTGACTCAATATAAGGAAAGACTTCTCTGTCACCATATGGGCCGACAACAAAGCGCTTCATTGTGTTTTTACATCCGTCAGAATGGATTAATATCAGCTTATCAATTCTTGGTAAAGTTCCCTTTTGTCGGAGCAGCGTTCCTGTGGCTGTGACGCTGCTGCTCTCTTGGATCGGGGGTTTTGTGGTTGTGTTTAAGTGAGAGAGTTACCTAGCTTCATCCTGGCTGCTCGCTCTGCTGTGGCCTCGTAGAGTATCAATTGACGTACTTCACATTAGATTTGGTCTGTGCCACTCAACCACATAATCACTGGTATGTTTTCTCACACTAGGATGTCTAAACTGATTGAATTTATACCTGGAGAAGAAAGGTTTGTAAAGAGTGGTTTTAAATAAGATGATGATTAAAAAACAAAGGAAACCAGGATAGAAAAACCATGTTTAACTTTGGCCGTTTATGACAGGATCATTTTTCTTATCTGGAAATACTTCTTGTTGGTTACTTTGAGGTTTTATTCCGGTTTCCTAATATCAGTGTTTTGTATACTTGGTTAAAGCTTAAGCCCAGAGGGTTTCAGGAAGATATTTCTAGTTTACAACTGAAATAAATCATAAATACTTCCTTAGTTTTTAGGTCTGAAGGTAAGCTTTAGTGGAACCACTGTTATTTCTGATACAACAAAGGAAAAAATATATAAGTTGTGGAGGCTTCCTTCAAGTTTTTGTTTGAATCAACAATGAATAAACACAGAGTTAGGAAAGTTGTGTTGAACACCAAGGCGGCACATCAGACTGTATTTAATGACGCCTTGTCAACTAGGGGGGCTGAGGTTGCTTGAGGACCCAAATGCAGAGATGAGTTCTTGTTGGTTTAATGAAAAAAACTGAAGCAGACATGCAAAAATCCACAAGACAAAGAACCAAAAACATCAGGGAAAACTCACGTGGGGATCCAGAGATGAAGAACTGACTAACAACAACAAGGAACCAGCAAACAGTGACTGAACAAGAGGTGAATATATGGGAGGGCGAAACAAAGACCAGACTCATCAGCAGATTGGGAGCAGGTGTGGACAGAGGAGTCTAGAAGGGAGCGAGGAGAAGGAGACTGACACCAGAGGGCAGCAGAGGGCAAACAAGACCTAAGAACACAATTACAATCAAAAATAACAAGAGTAACACAAAATGGAAATAAAACCAATAGACTAGAGAATTCAGAAAGACATGAATCAAAGTATCACTAAAAACTCATGAAAGAAAACTTAAACAGAGTCAAAAAGTGCAGCCATGGCACACCTTTACAATAACTGCACCAGATTAGGATCCGATCAGGCCAATAAATCCTTCAGGGGCTTCTTTTCGCCAGACGGAGTCTTCACTCTGGAACAATTCAGCAAAATGGACCAAAACTTTACCTAAAATACTTTGCACCTTAAAAAAGGAGATCTGATTCCTGTTTGCAGACCCAGTCTGTGGTGGAGCTTTGGTCATTTATGCCGTTTCATCAGCTATGTTCATAAAACTAACTTTGCATGGAGGTTATAAAAGCAAACACTACTTGGATGATATCCATTGCTCATGGAAATTCTGGCCATGTCCTAAACTGACATGCAGCAGGTTGTAGGAATGGTATGACTCTATAGGTTCCCATGGATACCAGGCATGACGGGGCGTGGGGAGAACATATCTGTGTCCTGGAACATTTCTCCAGAAGAGCCACATTTGGTAGGCCATTAAATTTAAACTTCTCTGTTTGAAGCAAACGTTTCTCATGAAACATGAGCCAGCCCCGAACTTTCTCCAATCAGGGTTATTTTCTCTCAATTTCAGGACAGCGAGGAAAATAACTGTTTGAACACCATGCTATTTAGCAAGTTCTCCCAATTAGAAATCACAGAGGGGTCTGAAATTGTGATCGTAGATGCATGACAACTGGAGAGTACATCCAGAAAACCCAATGTATGATTTTTTAACAATTTATAGTAGTAGCCGTTCAAAATTTCCCCACTTTCCTTGGCTGGTTCTTGGATGGTCCATGGCTAGTCCTTGGCTGTTCATTGGCTGGTCCTTGGATGGTCCTTGGCGGGTCCTTGGCTGGTCATTGGCTGGTCATTGGCTGGTTCTTGGCTGGTCCTTGGATGGTCCTTGGCTGGTCCTTGGATGGTCCTTGGCTGGTCCTTGGCTGGCCTTTGGCTGGTCCTTGGCTAGTCCTTGGCTGTTCATTGGCTGGTCCTTGGATTGTCCTTGGATGGTCCTTGGCTGGTCCTTGGCTGGCCTTTGGCTGGTCCTTGGCTGTTCATTGGCTGGTCCTTGGATGGTCCTTGGCGGGTCCTTGGCTGGTCATTGGCTGGTCCTTGGCTGGTTCTTGGATGGTCAATGGCTAGTCCTTGGCTGTTCATTGGCTGGTCCTTGGATGGTCCTTGGCGGGTCCTTGGCTGGTCATTGGCTGGTCATTGGCTGGTTCTTGGCTGGCCTTTGGCTGGTCCTTGGCTGGTCCTTGGATGGTCCTTGGCTGGCCCTTGGCTGGTCATTGGCTGGTCCTTGGCTAGTCCTTGGCTGTTCATTGGCTGGTCCTTGGATGGTCCTTGGCTGGCCCTTGGCTGGTCATTGGCTGGTCCTTGGCTGGCCTTTGGCTGGTCCTTGGCTGGTCCTTGAATGGTCCTTGGCTGGTCCTTGGCTGGTCCTTGAATGGTCATTGGCTGGCCCTTGGCTGGTCCTTGGCTGGTCCTTGGCTGGTCATTGGCTGGCCCTTGGCTGTTCATTGGCTGGTCCTTGAATGGTCCTTGGCTGGTCATTGGCTGGTCATTGGCTGATTCTTGGCTGTTCATTGGCTGGTCCTTGAATGGTCCTTGGCTGGCCCTTGGCTGGTCATTGGCTGGTCATTGGCTGATTCTTGGCTGTTCATTGGCTGGTCCTTGAATGGTCCTTGGCTGGCCCTTGGCTGGTCATTGGCTGGCCTTTGGCTGGTCCTTGGCTAGTCCTTGGCTGTTCATTGGCTGGTCCTTGGATTGTCCTTGGATGGTCCTTGGCTGGTCCTTGGCTGGCCTTTGGCTGGTCCTTGGCTGTTCATTGGCTGGTCCTTGGATGGTCCTTGGCGGGTCCTTGGCTGGTCATTGGCTGGTCCTTGGCTGGTTCTTGGATGGTCCATGGCTAGTCCTTGGCTGTTCATTGGCTGGTCCTTGGATGGTCCTTGGCGGGTCCTTGGCTGGTCATTGGCTGGTCATTGGCTGGTTCTTGGCTGGCCTTTGGCTGGTCCTTGGCTGTTCATTGGATGGTCCTTGGCTGGCCCTTGGCTGGTCATTGGCTGGTCCTTGGCTAGTCCTTGGCTGTTCATTGGCTGGTCCTTGGATGGTCCTTGGCTGGCCCTTGGCTGGTCATTGGCTGGTCCTTGGCTGGCCTTTGGCTGGTCCTTGGCTGGTCCTTGGATGGTCCTTGGCTAGCCCTTGGCTGGTCCTTGAATGGTCCTTGGCTGGCCCTTGGCTGGTCATTGGCTGGTCATTCGCTGGTCATTGGCTGGTTCTTGGCTGTTCATTGGCTGGTCCTTGAATGGTCCTTGGCTGGTCATTGGCTGGTCATTGGCTGATTCTTGGCTGTTCATTGGCTGGTCCTTGAATGGTCCTTGGCTGGCCCTTGGCTGGTCATTGGCTGGTCATTGGCTGGTTCTTGGCTGTTCATTGGCTGGTCCTTGAATGGTCCTTGGCTGGCCCTTGGCTGGTCATTGGCTGATTCTTGGCTGTTCATTGGCTGGTCCTTGAATGGTCCTTGGCTGGCCTTTGGCTGGTCCTTGGATGTTCCTCGGCCGGCCCCCTTCAATTACTTTTTAAACATCAATCTTTGTACTAAAATATTCGTTCTCTCCTGATTTGTAAACATTAAGATCTAAAGAGAAGCGCCATCTCCTGGCCAGACCCTGTAATTCCGTGAAAGGGTGGAGTCAGAGTAAAAAATTATGCATTATGTTGGAGGGGATTTTGCTGGTAGTTGCTCTGCTGATGTTTGACCGGGAACGGCCATTTTTGCATGGCTGCTACTGTATTTATACGATAAAGCTGCAAATAAGTATTTGAACACCTGCCTATCAGCTAGAATTCTGACCCTCAAAGACCTGCTGGTCTACCTTTAAAATGTCCACCTCCATTTATATCCTAAATTAGATGCACCTGTTTGAGGTCTTTAACTGCATGAAGACACCTGTCCACCCATTCAATCAGTGAGAATCCAGCTACTAACATGGCCAAGACCAAAGAGCTGTCCAAAGACTCTAGAGATTAATTTGTACACCTCCATCAGGCTGGAAAATGGAATGGAATGGACGAAAGAGGTCCACTGTTGTAGCAATCATTAGAAAATGCAATGTTGGGACATAAACCATGATAAAGATTTTGACACTGAGGACCAAAGTCCATGTTTTATCTTAACATTTTCTTTTTTTTCTTAACATTTTCTCACCTGCCCATTTCATTTCCATTACTAAATTATAACCAAAATGAATTTAATTAACATTTGCTGCTAGTTATTTCAACAAGGGTAAATAATAATTTAACTAAAGGTTATTGGTTCCTGATTAAGAACATTATGAGTATTGTTATTATTTAATTGTAACAATAAAATAAAAATCACAAAAACACGGAAAGGTCAACAGTTCCGTGAAACATCAAGTTTAGATGTAAAAAGTATCGGCATCAATATCGGCGATACTGACTCTTTATTTACCTGGAATAGTATTAAATGACGAGAACCAAACCAAGAAAAACATCCCTACTGTGAAGCATGGGGGTGGTAGTATCATGCTATGGGGGACAGGGCACCTATAGCGAGATTTGGGGGGGAAACCATCCCTTTAATCAGCCTTTCTGAAACTCCTCACCTGGGTCTTGTTGCTCTACTTGTTCCTGACCAGCCTTTGCTTTTGTGGACTTGTTGCCAGTCTCTCCCAGTCGGTGTGAAGACTCTGGTCTGTATTAAAGGACCATTGATTTCATTTCTCTGAGAAGAGTCTTTTATTTGAGTCATTTTTTGGTTGCCCTATGACAATATAGAGATAAATATGAAACACACATGGAAAAAATCTGTGGTATCGCTTGCATAATGAAGGAAAATCCCACTATAGTCACAAAGAAATAACTTAAACCTGAAAGAATTAATAATGAATCAAAAATCTTTGAAAGAGATATTTTCCCTTTAACCATGCGTTAACAAATTGATTGCAAAAAATAAAGAGATCTGGACTAAAATGATGCTCCTTATGAAAAGTCTGAGAACATTGTGACTAAAGGGACACATGAAATGGCGTGTCCGCTGGTCAGCATCACAGGCTAGTAATCAGGTGATCACTGCTTGGTGACGTGGTGTGTACCACACTCAACATGGACCAGAGGAAGACAAGGAAAGAATTTTCTCAGGTTATCAGAGCGTCTCCAAGCAGCTGATGTTCCTCTGCAGGAGGAAAACTGATGACTAATCAGAGAGACGGATACATGAATGGAAACTAAAGAGCCCAGAAAAACTTCTACATCTTTTGCTACCTTTTTATTTTCCCCATTTTGCTTCTAATGGGCTTCAAAGTTCCGTCGATAAGGCTACTCAGGGTTCAAGCTGTTGACTCTGGTACTGGGCATATGGTGGATATGATCCATTTAAATCCATCTGAGGACTTGAAGAGGAAATGTTTCCTTATGCAAAGGAGGAAATATGCTCAGTGATTCAAAGGGAAGCACTTAAAAAACACCACAGCATCTTGACTCCAGACCAAAATGATGCATCGCTCAGCAATTAACCCAACCCTCTGAAATTAATCAGATTAAAAGTTGTGCGGCGACATCGAACATGCTGTTTCTGAGGCAGAATCAGGAAACGATTGATGGTTCTGGGCTGGAGCGCCACTTACGTCCCACAAGTAGGTCGCCTCCATGCAGCAGAGAGGCGAAGCCGTCGTCAGAGGTTACTAAACTAAATATTAGCTCAGGTACTCACTGAAAAGTTCAAATTAAAGTATTTCTGAGTGTTTTTAACTTGCAGAGACGTGCAGCCACAATGTGAACCTCCCAGTGTTGAGTTTTTATGAGAACATCCATGCATCCATGTCTGTGCCTGTGATGAGAGCGAATTGATGATAATCTTTCTTCATGATGTGTTTTGCAGCTGAATGGAAAGTTTTTCAGCTCATTTGCATATAGAATAATAACTATTCATTGGGTTTTGAGGTTTTCTAGCTTCTGTAACGAATTTGACGATAGCAGCGCATTTTTTTTCTCCTTGTTTTTCTAGATTATTTTCTCCTAAGATGCATTGCCAATCCTAGTGTTTTGGAAACTTCTAGCATTTCCTGATTTGTATTCTTATTTTTTGTGCTTACTCACAATTTGCAGCGAGTACTATTTGTGTTTTGGACTTTCCAGCTTATTTTCGGAGCAGACTTTCTGCATTCTCCATGTGAATTCGAAGTAAGCATTCCTTTGAAGCCAAAAGGAAACAACAATGTTGTAATGACAATAAAATATTTTCCATTGGTTTGTCAAAAAGGATATAAATACTTTTTGACATGCTGACTATAAATATCCATCCTGCCATCCATCCATTGTATTCTGGTCACCAAAGGTCAGGTCACAGAGGCCACAAGTCCAGGAGAGAAGCTCAGATTCTCCTGACATCCATCCAGCCTGGTTTCCTTAGCGCTAATCTGGATATATTATCTTATATAAAGAGTATATATACGTATTCCATTGACAGCTTATCTTATTTACCTGCTCAAATTAAGGGTAAATACACCTAAATTAACAAATGGTTACATATTTTTAGATGTTTTTGCAGAGTATACGTCCTGTGGGATTCCTCATATCTCCTTATATGCAGATAGGAACATTGGAGCCTCCTATGCTGCAGGAATTATGATAGGAAGCATCCTGCTGCCTCTTCCTTGCTACTTCCTTTCCTGCCATCCCTATTCAGACAGCTCCTATCATGGCAGCCGCAGACACGCTTCCCTTTAGACTTCATGTATTGCCGTATTCAGATCGAGCTTTAGCGGTGGAGATTTTCCAAACAGACTGTTTGTACGGTCTGCACATTGATGAGTTTCAAAGAAGATACTGCCTACTAGTGGCATGGCAGGGAAATTACACCTTTGAAAATGTCTACTAATGTAAGGCGCATTGTAAATGCACCAGGCGAGGCTGTAAAGACTTTTTTGTGTACTGGGGATGTTAGCGGTCCTATTTCCTGCTTTTATAGTCAACTTTATCCAGATATATGCTGAATTATTGCTTACGGCACTGCAAAGTATCCATTGTTATAAAATAATAATTTTCTTTTTTTCCTGCCCAGAAGAAAAACACATGTGAACGTTTAATAAGCACTAATTTTAAATTTCTTATCAATTGAATCTTCCTCAATCAGAAGGAATAAATCGACTCCATCGGTGCAGCTTTGAAGGTTTATTTATGGAATTGAAGCAGGTACATTGGAGATGATGGAACAGATGATGATGAGGTGCTTATATTTGGTTTTGTAGGTATATGTATGTGTGTGTGTGGTTATATCTTAAAAAACACACAAACGTTTCATACACCCGGAATTAAGGAAGGATTTATGATAGATGCTGTCCGTTGCTATTTTGTCCGTTGCTATTTTTATGCCACCCAGAAGCACAGAAAAAACAACTTAGCTATGTAAAATTATAACGACACAATGAACAGACGCCTCATGGGTAATGTGGCGCTAAACAAACAGACTTTTAACACTTTCCTTCACTGCGAGGCTCCAGAGTTTCAAAGCTTCAATTCCAATTATGTTCAATGTTTGTTTTTATAAAAAAAAACTACATGGGAATATTCAGTACAGTTGTAATACCAGCAATCCACTGAGCTCCTGGTTGGTCTTCATTCTGTCAGATGTTTGTTGAAACAGTCGGTTATTTAAATCGCACTAATTAACAACACGTATTATCGCAGTCAGTTTCTAAACCAGCTGATCACATCCAGTCATTTGCTGCGTTCTAATCCAGCGGCCCCGTCCGCTGAAGGCCAAATCCCTCTGCCGATGATGTCATTTGGCTGCTTTGTGTGTCATCTGAAGCGGTTGCTAGGCAACAGAGCTAACGGGCGGTGAAAGGCGGAGAGGGACGGACCTGTTTGAATCCAAAGCCAAACTCTTCGGCATATGTTGGTGCTGGATTTATACCACTGCAGATGCGTGTTGAAATAAAGATTTTCATCCGCCAGTGATTCCAAACCAGGGATGCTAGCACCCCTAGTGGTCCAGTAATGCATTGCAGAGAGTACATGAAAAATTCAGTATTTTATTTCCTTGATAACTAAATATAATAAAATTGGACCGGGATGGGTTTTGTTCTCTAAGGACCCAATTGCAAAATAAATCAAAAAGATTATAAAAACTTTCCCATTCAAAATTTTCCTGAAAGACTAGAGTAGGTGTTGGTGCACCTGGAAAACTTCTCTGTGACGGAGAGCGTGAAGACAGGGAGAAAGACAAAGATCACAGGAGAAGAAACGCACCAAATCACCTGCAGGATAAATGGCTAAAACAGCTCACTGCTGGGGAATAAGGAGAATTATTAACACAGTGAACGACGAAAACCAAGTAAAAATCAGATCAGAGTGAATCTGAATGTTTAGGGTTTTTTCCCCCTGATTTGTCAAGTTCAGATGTTTTTATAGGGGAGATCTCTGTGAATTTGTAACTTAATTATGTCATTACTTTTTCTCTTTCCAGGCAACATATGTTATTTTTTATTCTAATTTCAAAGAATGAAATGTCTAGAATTTAACATTCATATCAAGCAAATCAATTAAATATTTAACATTTTTTAAATTCAGTTAAATTCAGTTTATTTCTATAGCTCCAATTCCCATCATGTCATCTCAGGTCACTTTCCAGTTCACCAGATCATCCAGTCAGATTGATTCAAAGTTTTCTATCTAAGGAAAACCAGCTGATTGCATCGACTCATTGACTCTTCAGCAATCCCTCACACTAAGCATGCTTGTAGCGACAGTGGAGAGGAAAAACTCCCTTTGAACAGGAAGAAACCTCCAGCAGAACCAGGCTCAGTGTGAGCGGCCATCTGCTGAGGCCCACTGGGGTTCAAGGAGACAGAAGCAGACATAGAAAAAGAAGCATAGATACAAAAGGCAACTGTCAACCAGCTCCACAGGCGGCCCCGTCCAGGAAACACACAGCCAGGCAGACGAGCTCCGAGCCAGCTCCCATGTCAGAGGATGAATAGAGCACATCCAGTTAGTCACAGTCAGAGAAACAGGACTACACTGGAAAACAGGCCAAGCTCCAACATCTAGAAACAAAGGTGTTGATGGCAGCAGCACAGCTGATATTTCTCTCCAGGATGGAGTCACAGCCAAACAGGAACAGACCAGATGAAGCTACTATGAGAAAAAGCAGAGAGAGCAGAACGTTAGAGATTGAACTAACAGATTCTGCAGAGTGGGAGAATAGAGATAGAATGAAGCAGAATGATGAAAAAGGGGTCCCTATGTCCTCCAGCAGTCTAAGCCTATAGCAGCAGAACTATAGAGATAGCTCAGGATAACCTGAGCCACTCTAACTAGAAGCTTTATCAAAAAGGAGAGTTTTAAGCCTAGCCTTAAAGGAATAGTACACCCAAAACATGATTAGCCTTCATTTTCTACTCACCCCCATGCTGAACGACACTCTGGAGTACTTTTTTGATATCTCAAATGCATCTGGAGATCTGGGAGGCTTCTTGCTGTCTGCTGACATTCAAATAATGGAGGTCTATGGCGCCCGAGACAGAAAGGTCCATAAAAGTCCACAAAAAACGTGTCAATATTCCTCCATACTGCTCGTCCAATGTATTCCAAGTGTCCTGAGTGGGTAGCGTCCATAATTTACTCGAAACGAAGTCATTTAGAATGTTTTTAGAGCATAAACAGTAGTGTATAGGATTTCCTGAAAGCGAGCGCCTGCGAGTTCACGACGCTACGGAAGCCGGCAGACCAAACCAGATGAAAGTGCGCATTCAGCTCGGCAAAGAACTCATGCTCTTCCTCAACACTGAAGTCCTCAGACATTTTTCTTTCGTTGTTTCTTTCTTTGCACAGGTAAACAGCTAATTTCTTCTTCTACGCTTGCATTATCGGCAGAGCAGACGCTGAATGCGCACTTTCATCTGGTTTGGTCTGCCGGCTTCCGTAGCGTCATGAACGTTCAGGCTCGCGCTTTTAGGAAATCCTATACACTACTGTTTATGCTCTAAAAACATTCTAAATGACTTCGTTTCGAGTACATTCTGGATGCTACCCACTCAGGACACTTGGAATACATTGGACGAGCAGTATGGAGGAATATTGACACGTTTTTTGTGGACTTTTATGGACCTTTCTGCCTCGGGCGCCATAGACCTCCATTATTTGAATGTCAGCAGACAGCAAGAAGCCTCCCAGATCTCCAGATGCATTTGAGATATCAAAAAAGTACTCCAGAGTGTTGTTCAGCATGGGGGTGAGTAGAAAATGAAGACTAATCATGTTTTGGGCGTACTATTCCTTTAAAAGTAGACAGGGTGTCTGCCTCACGGACTAAAACTGGTAGTTGGTTCCACAGGCGAGGAGCCTGATAACTAAAAGATCTGCCTCCCATTCTACTTTTAGAAATTCTAGGAACCACTAGTAAACCTGCAGATGTAATTGTAATCAGTTGTACTTTCTATTTCGGGTAAATAATACGTTAGACTAAGGTGGTAGTCATGACATGATAAAATGATTATTCAGGTCAGTAAAGGTTGGGAACCACTGGCTCCTGTCTCAAAGTAGCTCCATCAATCAGGACGGGTGTTTTATTCTCATACTCTTAAGTTTTCCTTCAGGGCCAGTAGTGGTGGAGTCACAGCGTGCCCACGCCTTTCTTGCTCACCTGGCGGGGAAGTGGCACGGATCTAATTTAAAGCTTTCTGGGAATGACTTCCCTCAGTAAGGTCTCCCACGCTGAAGCATTTGTAAGAACGGCTGCGGCGTGAGGCTCCGTCAGCAGGTTTTCTGCCGCTCAGAGCATCAAAGACACATTCCTCACCTTCTGTATCACTGTACAGCCTTCAATTAGCCTTCCTCCTCCAGTCTGGAGGACAACCGCCTCCATTCATCCACTGGGTCCACTCATCCAGCAACCAGCGAGATGCTGAGTGGCTGTTTCAG
The DNA here is from genome assembly GCF_016077235.1 of Cyprinodon tularosa. NCBI lineage: Eukaryota > Metazoa > Chordata > Actinopteri > Cyprinodontiformes > Cyprinodontidae > Cyprinodon > Cyprinodon tularosa. The sequence goes on from NW_024039703.1 coordinate 136,141, forward strand.
CAGCCGTCGTTTAATTACACACACTGCACTGCAAAAACAATCCAGAAATAAGTAAAAAATGGCTTAAATTAAGTATATTTAGCCTTAATTTGAGCAGGTAAATAAGATGATTTGCCAATGGAATGAGTATTTTCACTCTTAAAATAAGATAGTTAGATAATATTTACTTGAAATAAGACGATAAAATAGTTTTTTCTTATTTTAAAAGGAAATTGTCTTGTTCCATTGGCAAAGTGTCTTACTTACCTCCTCAAATCAAGGAAAAACACACTTATTTTAAGAAAAAATAACTTATTGAGATTTATATTTTTTGCAGTGTGGGATCTCCAGTGAATGCAGGCAATGAAGCGCTGCTATCAAATCCATCTTTTATAAACAGTCCTTTAGGTTTTCTTTGGCACCAGTAACACAGAAAACTCTCCAGAGGGGAGAAATCTGCGTTAGTCATAGAATAATCAAAGCTTTGATTGTCTCTGATTGTTATCACTGACTTTCACAAAAGGTCTCTTATCTTCAGGAAATCAGCACTTTTACTCTGCTGTCAACGAGTCGCTCAGATGAGGTGCCAAGACCAACTGGTTGGACTGGTTTCTCTCAGCTGTGCCAGACAGAAAAAAACTGTTAACCATTACTTTGACTGGTCACGTTATTTACGTCTCTGATTAAAAGCATTAAAGGAAAGTTGTGACTTTGTGACGAATCAGACATCTTTTTATGTTGATTTAAGGCTCAGAACTTCAGGAAACTGATTTATTTCAGAATAAGACTCATGGATAGAAGCGCCTATAGATCCTCATCATGATTGCCACACTGCAAAAAATATAAATCTCAATAAGTTATTTTTTCTTAAAATAAGTGTGTTTTTCCTTGATTTGAGGAGGTAAGTAAGACACTTTGCCAATGGAACAAGACAATTTCCTTTTAAAATAAGAAAAAACTATTTTATCGTCTTATTTCAAGTAAATATTATCTAACTATCTTATTTTAAGAGTGAAAATACTCATTCCATTGGCAAATCATCTTATTTACCTGCTCAAATTAAGGCTAAATATACTTAATTTAAGCCATTTTTTACTTATTTCTGGATTGTTTTTGCAGTGCAGTGTGGAAGGAGAATTTTTCATATTTCTATAAAAACGGACAGCTTTGCTACCTGATCTGTCTCTCAGTAGGGATGGCTCTCTGTCTCCTCCTCAAAACGCCCCTCGAAGCCACAGTTTCCTCTCTCATTCACCCTGCACCTCGACCTCTGTCACCTTTCTGCTCTTCTGGAGCTAAGCTCTAGTATTTCTAGAAAAGGAAAGCTGTTTTTCTCCCTTTAAAATCACACTGATAAACTCATTGCTTCTTACTTGGCTCTGAATGAGCATCATTCTTCTGCAATTCCATCCCTGGACCTGTTCCTGTGAAATAGGTCGAATCCTCGAGTAAAGAACAAAAACATAAGACTAATTTTAACAATGAGTCTTATATTTTAAAAAGGGTTCGATAAGCATCTGCCTGAAATGAGTTTTTGGAACTTTTGGATGTCTGAGTTTGTCTGAGTTTGCAGCAAAAGAATCTTTTAAAGTTGCAGCTTGTTGTTGTTCTGGTTAAACCACTGTTGGGGTGGTGGGAGTTCTAATGGCCCCTTATTTGAAGAAAACCTATTACATATACCTAACTGACTGAACTGACCCCGTTGACCTTTGGTGCTGTCGGCAGCTGTGACTGATGTATTTAGAATGAAGTCAGAGGAATCATAGAAATGCAGGAAATGATTTTGAAGGAGGCATGTCGAGTCATGTCTGGTTTGTTGAGGATTATTTGGCAGATTAGAGAAAGGCTGATTAGAGCGAAGCATAGTGGCTCCGTGTTAAAGGGGAACACTGTTTTTTTTCCATTGGTCCTTGATCTCCTTTTTCCGTTATTCCATCATGTTCTACTCACCCATATGATTTTAGTGTCATTTGGAGCCGTTCTGAAGATATTCCGTATCCAGTAACGTCTTCCTATGGGCCACGACTTGAAGGCACAAACGAAACTGTTCATCATTTATTCTTTATGGTACGCCAGCATTCAGAACATGGAGGCCAATCGCTGTTCCCCAGACATCCAAGGTTATATTTTTTTAAAACAAAGCGGCGCGTGTATGATGTCATCCGTGCGCGCCGGCTACCGTTCATTCATCCTGTCCGCTGAACTGCTGCTAGTTTTCCTCACATGCCTGGAAGATGTCTAGTGCTGCTACCACAGATGATGTCGCTCTCCAAATGAACGATTTAGATTAGCTAGAATGAATAGAAGGGGTAGAGCGTAGCAGCCTGTGGCCCGGGCTGCCTGTCACGACTCCAGTCCGCGTCCCATACGGTCAAGCTGCTCCCACAGCAGCTCAATGGGGTTCAGATCTGGTGACTGCGCTGGCCACTCCATTACCCATAGAATACCAGCTGTCTGCTTCTGCTCTAAATAGTTCTGCACAATTTGGAGGTGTGTTTAGGGTCATTGTCCTGCTGTAGGATGAAATTGGCTCCAATCAAGCGCTGTCCACTGGGTATGGCATGGCGTTGCAAAATGGAGTGATAGCCTTCCTTATTCAGAATCCCTTTTACCCTGTACAAATCTCCCACCTTACCAGCACCAAAGCAACCCCAGACCATCACATGACCTCCACCGTGCTTAACAGATGGCGTCAGGCATTCTTCCAGCATCTTTTCATTTGTTCTGCGTCTCACAAACGTTCTTCTTTGGGATCCAAACACCTCAAACTTGGATTCATCCGTCCACAACACTTTTTTCCAGTCTTCCTCTGTCCAACGTCTGTGTTCCTTTGCCCATCTTAATCTCTTTCTTTTATTGGCCAGTCTCAGATATGGCTTTTTCTTTGCCCCTCTGCCCTGAAGCCCAGAATCCTGCAGCCGCCTCTTCACTGTAGATGTTGACACTGGTGTTTTGTGGCTACTATTTAATGAAGATGCCAGTTGGGGACCTGTGAGGCGTCTGTTTCTCAAACTAGAGACTCTAATGTATTTATCTTCTTGCTCAGTTGTGCAACGCGGCCTCCCACTTCTTTTTCTACTCTGGCTAGAGCCTGTTTGTGCTGTCCTCTGAAGGGAGTAGTACACACCGTTGTAGGAAATCTTCAACTTCTTAGCAATTTCTCGCATAGAATAGCCTTCATTTCTAAGAACAAGAATAGACTGAAGAGTTTCAGATGAAAGTTCTCTTTTTCTGGCCATTTTGAGCGTTTAATTGACCCCACAAATGTGATGCTCCAGAAACTCAATCTGCTCAAAGGAAGGTCAGTTTTGCAGCTTCTGTAACAAGCTAAACTGTTTTCAGATGTGTGAACATGATTGCACAAGGGTTTTCTAATCATCAATTAGCCTTCTGAGCCAATGAGCAAACACATTGTACCATTAGAACACTGGAGTGATAGTTGCTGGAAATGGGCCTCTATACACCTATGTAGATATTGCACCAAAACCAGACATTTGCAGCTAGAATAGTCATTTACCACATTAGCAATGTATAGAGTGTATTTCTTTAAAGTTAAGACTAGTTTAAAGTTATCTTCATTGAAAAGTACAGAGCTTTTCCTTCAAAAATAAGGACATTTCAATGTGACCCCAAACTTTTGAACGGTAGTGTATATAGTTTTGTTTTCAGTGTGGAAAGTTGTATTTATTGTTGTTGTATTTTATTTCTTTAGTTTATGAATGTTTGCAATATATTGTTTGTATACCTGGTGTATATGAAAGATAATTCCCCCTGGGATTATTAAAGTAATTCTGATTTATTTTCCACGTTTTTTTTTTCTGTAAACTGTTCAGATTCAAAGGTTGCTATTTTGTTCAGTTTGGGAAACAAAAAGAACACCAAAAAGTGGATTTATGACAGTGCTACCGTCCCAGGGTTGGGGTCAGTTCGAATCAAACCATTTTTGCTTTTTATCAGTGGTGTCAGAAGTACACACATTTGTTACTTAAGTAGAAGTATACAGGTGCTGGTCATAAAATTAGAATATCATGAAAAAGTAGATTGATTTCAGTAATTCCATTTAAAAAGTGAAACTTGTATATTATATTCATACATTACATACAAACTCATATATTTCAGATGTTTATTTTGTTTAATTTTGATGATTACAAATGACAACAAATGAAAATCTCAAATTCATCATATCAGAAAATTAGAATATTACTGAAGACCAATAAAAACAAAGGATTTATAGAAATGTTGGCCAACTGAAAAGTATGAACATGAAAAGTATGAGCATGTACAGCACTCAGTATTTAGTTGGGCCTCCTTTGGCCTGTATTACTGCAGCAATGCGGCGTGGCATGGAGTCGATTAGTCTGTGGCACTGCTCAGGTGTTATGATAGCCCAGGTTGCTCTAATAGTGGCTTTTAGCTCTTCTGAATTGTTGGGTCTGGTGTATTGCATCTTCTTCTTCACAATACCCCATAGATTTTCTATGGGGTTAAGGTCAGGAGAGTTTGCTGGCCAATTAAGAACAGGGATACCATGGTCCTTCAACCAGGTACTGGTAGCTTTGGCACTGTGTGCAGGTGCCAAGTCCTGTTGGAAAATGAAATCTGCATCTCCAAAAAGTTGGTCAGCTGCAGGAAGCATGAAGTGCTCTAAAACTTCCTGGTATGTGGCTGCGTTGACCCTGGACCTCAGAAAACACAATGGACCAACACCAGCAGATGACATGGCACCCCAAACCATCACTGACTGTGGAAACTTTACACTGGACTTCAAGCAACGTGGATGAAGTGCCTCTCTTCTTTTCCTCCAGACTCTGGGACCTTGATTTCCAAAGGAAATGCAAAATTTACTTTCATCAGAGAACATGACTTTGGACCACTCACCAGCAGTCCAGTCCTGTTTCTCTTAAGACGCTTCTGACGCTGTCTGTGGTTCAAGAGTGGCTTGACACAAGGAATGCGACAGCAGAAACCCATGTCTTTCATACGTCTGTGTGTGGTGGTTCTTGAAGCACTCACTCCAGCTGCAGTCCACTCTTTGTGAATCTCCCCCACATTTTTGAATGGGTTTTGTTTCACAATCCTCTCCAGGGTGCGGTTATCTCTCTTGCTTGTACACTTTTTTCGACCACATCTTTTCCTTCCCTTCGCCTCTCTATTAATGTGCTTGGACACTGAGCTCTGTGAACAGCCAGCCTCTTTAGCGATGACCTTTTGTGTCTTGCCCTCCTTGTGCAAGGTGTCGATGGTCGTCTTTTGGACAACTGTCAAGTCAGCAGTCTTCCCCATGATTGTGTAGCCTATAGAACTAGACTGAAAGACCATTTAAAGGCTTTTGCAGGTGGTTTGAGTTAATTAGCTGATTAGAGTGTGGCACCAGGGGCCATCAATTTTGAACCTTTTCACAATATTCTAATTTTCTGATATGATGAATTTGAGATTTTCATTTGTTGTCATTTGTAATCATCAAAATTAAACAAAATAAACATCTGAAATATATGAGTTTGTATGTAATGTATGAATATAATATACAAGTTTCACTTTTTAAATGGAATTACTGAAATCAATCTACTTTTTCATGATATTCTAATTTTATGACCAGCACCTGTAGATACTGCACTTTAAAAACACTCTGGTAAAAGTTGAAGTAATAACTTGACCTCTTTACTCAAGTGAAAGTGAAAAAGTATGTGCTCCAAAAACTACTTAAAGTATAAAAGTATAAAGTAACCTTTAAAAAACAGCCAGATGCCGCTATATGAACTCAAATTTTCAACTATTTCTCTAAATTCTCTGAGATAGGGCCAAGGATGAGGGAGGTCTTGTTGGTCTCCGTCTCCCGATACGCTCTCGCCTGTGTCCGACCTTTCAGACATTTCAACATCTTTTTCTGAATCCCATATTGTAGCATGGCATAGACAATTCACGTTAGCAGTTTGAAGAACACCTGCTTGTTTCTGATGATTTCCTTTAGCTAACCAATGAGTGTTTGCGTTCTATGACTCATCCAATCACACTAGTTTTCACTAGTTTGAAAATGTAAAGAGTAGAAGTAGGAAGAAATATAAATAATGAAGTATAGATACCGTACCTAAAAAGTGTACTTAAGTACAGTAACAAAACTTTGTTACTTTACCTCTGCTTTTTATGAATATTGAAGAAAAAAAAAATGTCTCCATGTAATCGAATTTATACAGAACCCCTAAAGGGACGCTGAAGAGAAAAAAAATAATGAAAAATTTCTTGTGCGCACCAGATACTTTCTCGCAGTATTTCGAAGAGTGTACATTAAAATGATGTAAATGAAATAATTAGGCTCTATTTTCCATCTGGGCTCCCATACAAAGACATCCCTGCAAATGTATCCTGTGGTCTATTTCGCCCCAATGGAAACACAAAAACTTGATTATTTTGTGACATTCAAACGCAACTGCTAACAACTGAACAGATTAAGATGGATGTTTACAAAATGTCTCCAAAATGGATTAAAAGTAAACAAAGAGATAGTTCTCTGATATGAGAAAGTATTTGGTTACAAGATTTTTTTCCCCCCTCTCTTTGGTGTAGATTTGAGTGGTTTGAGTAATTAGACATAAGTTTAAAGGAAAAGTCCACTTATATTCAGAATTCAAACTTCTGAAAGTTCTTTAAATCTGAAATGATTCCATCCCGTTCAATAAATGATCAGTGTTTTTAATTCAGAGTAATTTTCATGTGAATGTGCTTTACTGGAGGCATCCATGTTTGTCAAAGAACACTACTGCCCCCTACTGGTTAGTGACGTCACGGTGCGGTATCGGCTGTTTATCAAGTCCCAGTGCTGTATCTGGTGTTTGTCACAACGCGCTATTATCCAAGTCATCTTGAAAACATTCTTCTTCCAAATGTTGGCTACATATTACGGGTTTTTTCTCTGGCCAGAAGTTCGATGGCAAATCCTCCCTCTTCAAGTTGGCGATCCAACGACCAACCCGTCCGTGGAGGATCAGGAATCAGAAAGGTGGAATAACTCTTTCTTTCACTTTTACCCGATGTATTCCAGCATCCAGCTGCCATGCACGTGGGCATTGTCAGTTTCACTATAGCTCTGGTGAATTTCAATGGTGAAGTCCTCTGGAAATCTTCAATAATTGTTGTTGATTGCAGATGTGTCTAGTAGTTCCCATTGATTTAGCTTGTAAAGCGGGGAGAATGGCGCTAGGCTTACCGCACCGTGACGTCACTGCTGGAAGATGGCAGGAGGGAGGGGCTACTATATTTGGGCTAAAATGGCCACTCCCAGACTCAGGGATCGCAACGAAAATGACGCAAAATTCATTAAATCACAGCAAACGTATTAGTTTTAGGTTTAATGATGCATTGATTAGGACTTTTCCTTTAAAATTGTCGGGCCATTGGTCTCCCTCCACTGGAGAACAGCTCTGACATCATCAACAGGAGCCTCTTAGCACATAAAAAGCTTTATTGTCACATCAAGCCTTAACATGAACAAAGTTCAAGCTTAGAGCGTGGAAACTAGTCAGCAGTGTCACCAAGTAGAACAAATTCACCATCATAGAACCGAACATGAACTACCGAATATCTTCATTTAGCAGGGGGGTGGGGGGGTCTCGGAAAGAAGCATGACGCTGATGATGAAGGTGAAGAGGAGGATTTCTCTCCGTTTCTGTTCGTGATGCAGCTGGTGAGACGAGGGACACTAGAAACAATTCAGCAAAAAAGCGGATTTACAGTAAATCAGTGGATTCTCTGCTCAGGACGACATTCAGCTTTCACAAACACAACAGCGAAGCTGCAGAGGCCATCTGGGGAACGGCGGGGAATGTTCAGGAAATAAAAAATAAAAACGCCCTCAGAAAGCCGCTGCATGAAGCAAACAAACGTCCGAACACACCACGAGGAGTTTCCGCGCCTCCTCGTACATTCCTTGTATTGTAAACTGAACTCTGGGTGTAATACTTCAACGTTTCTTCATTCTACTGTAGTGATCATCACTTTTCACAAACATGTTTCCCGTGCGAAGGAATCACAGAGCGAACACCTTTACTGGAGGGTTTGGCGGCGAGGAGAAGCGGGAAAGAATGGAGGCGTCTGCAGAGGCCTGCATGCACTGCAGCTGGGGTGACGCAGGCGGGGAGCAGACGAGGTGCGGCCGCATCATGCAGGCCGACGGCACCGACACTGGAGTTAATCAGAGAGGTGAGGTCCTGGACCCAGAACCGCGCAGCATAGACGTCACTCTTTGCTCCCGTGTATCAAAGCAATAAATAAATACAAACATTCAACTTTCTTTTTTTTCTGTACTCTTTTTTTTTTTTGGGGGGGGGGCTGTTAGCAGCAGCCGCTTCACTCCTGAGGGTGTCAAACCGTGCGTGTGTTAGCCGTGCGCACGCTGCTGCTCTGTGGGCATCGTTAATCACCGTCTTCCCCAACTGAACCTGCCGCCGCCTTTGGACCGGAGCCACGCAGTTTCCATGGAGATGCTTTGAGCAGCATTTCATGTTCCATTAAATACTTTATATATACATAAAAATAGGATTTTCTCTATGAAATAACACCTTCCACTCTGGATATCTCTCAAAGTTTGAAAGAGGAGGAACTTTTCATTTAGCAAACGGCTCTAAAAAGTAAATTCTCCTTCATTTTTACTGGTTCTGAAGCCGCCGCTCCGGCTGATTACAGCAACGCAACACTTCTGTCTTTATCGACATGGAGGAGTAACACTGGGGGGGGGGGGATTAACCTTTTGAATGGGATCTGATCCTAAAGGGTGTGGTGTGTGTGGGTCTGTGAACATGTGGAAGCACCACTGAGGTGAGCAGTGGATGTGATGATATCATCTGCTGAGCAGCTGTGGGGATTCCCTGTCAGAGAGAGAAAGATTAAAGCCTTTTCTCTCCCCCGGCTCTATTCTCGTGTGTCTGTCTGGAAACACACGGGGTGGGTCTCTGACTCTTCCTCACACAGTGGAACACAGTGAGGCTCGGCGGCGTGGGCGGGCGCAGGAGACGGCGCTCATCCGGCCGGGATTTCGACAATCAATCTGCAGCAACGAAAGAAGGAAGCTGGAAGGAAAAAGAGGGACTAAAGGAGGCCTTTGTGACAGAGACGCACGCCGCCCACAGACTGCACAGCAGAGGAAGTCACACGGGTGGGAGATGGTTTCTGTGGCGCCCCCTGGTGGTGGAGGAGATCCTAAAATAAGCTTTAAGCGTTCTCCAGCAGCCACTGGAAGAGGGGGGGGTGCTGGGTTCCGGTGGCGGGCGGCGGCTGACGGAGGCTCTCCTCTTGGTAGCGCAGCAGCATGTGCAGCAGATCGGACACCTTCCACCTTCTCTCTCGGAGCTTCTGCACCACCGCCGGCAGCTGCAGGGACACAGTCACACGTCTCAGGTTAACGTGGATAAAACTAGTGAGAAATTTACAGGATTAGAGGAGAATCACAAAGTTTGCATAATACACATTAAATAGAGCAGAGGTAACCAATTAAAAATCAGCAGGGTCCAAATAAAGAAAGTCATCAACCAGTAAAGGTCCGGAGGAATTTTTAATTATAATCTTTTACTTTAAACAGAATTTAACAATGAAGTAAAATTAAATGTTTATGCATCCATGATATACTAGGGATTAGGGATGCACGATATTGGGATTTTGGCCGATATCCGATATTTTAAAACTCATGTAGCCGATAACCGATATCGATACTGATGTTGAAGCTGGACAAAAATAAGTAGTCATTGAAAATAGCAGTTTTGTTATCCATTTCTCACACTTTGAAAAATAATATACTCAAATATATTTTCATACGCTGATATCAAATAGATTTTTAAAAACGCGGTATCGATCTATTTTACTTTCAAAATCTGGTGAAATTTCATCGTTCTGTTACAAACTCTCGTGATATTTTGCAAATTCTTGTGAGATTTTGTTAGTAAAATAGATCGATACCGCGTCAATATATCAACATATAAAAATATGGCAACATTTGGTGAATTTTCGGGGGATTTCGTAGCATAACGATGACATATAGCAATATTTCATTAGTAAAAGAGATTGATATGGTGTTTTTAAATGGCAATATATCAGCATATGAAGATATTGGGATATTTTAATGGATCAATATTTTTTCCCTCGTCTTTAGCAGTTTTTAAGTCTGTAAAAAAGAAGTTTTTGAGGAGGAAGAAGTAGTATTTTATTTTTTTTAGACTTTAGAAACTCAGAAGCTGATCAAATATCGGGTTAAATATCGGTGGGGTGGCCGATGTCCGATATTCAGTTTTAAGGTCGATACCGATAGGGGGCCGATTATATCGTACATCCCTACTAGGGATGTAACGATATCAAAATCTCACGGTACGATATTTATTGCGATATTATGGAAAAGCTCACGGTACTGTTAAATAGCTCACGATAGTGTTTTTAATGATAATAGCAAAAAAAAAATTTTTTTTTGCTTTTGCCAGTCAAAAGGCAAATTGTTGTTGTATTTCTGGATCTTTCCAACATAAAACGCTGATCACATCGTGCTTTTAAAGTTGTAGTCAGGAACATCAATATTCTGTTGATTCTTCTGTGCAATGTTCCCGTTAAGAAGCAACCAGAACAATTGTAAACATTAGGGAATTCCCTTTAAGTGCAAACAAATATCAAGTTAAGTCAGGTTTAAATGTGCAAGGCAAGTAAAAGCAGCCTTTTAAAACTGGTATTTAGGAACATAACTTAAACTTAAATAAAATAGTCAAAAAGCCTTTTAAAAAAACACTGACCTATCAGTTAGCTTATGTTCACGTTTTTCATCAGAAAGATCAAAAGATCTACATTTCAAGAAAAAAAAAAAGCCTCCTTCAGGGTTTTTTGAACCGACAGGACATTCTATGTGAGACAATCTGCAAACTTTTCTGGATGATGAGTCGTCAGATGACTTTGCATATTGCTTGTGTTTCCCGTGTTGTATCGCAGTTTACTGTGGCAGTGCTAGCATATAGTTCACTGTCTGTCCACCACTTTCTCTCCTTTTGCGTTTTGTCAAAGTGTTCCAGCGTGTTTCAGTGTCTCATAACTTATCCAATGCATGCCAGAGTTTTTGTACATCAGGCATACGCTGGTCTAACTCATCAAGGTGTGACAGGAGCTTTAAGCAGCTTTGTCACCTTATGCATGAAGAGTCAGGAAGGAATGCCGACCATTAGTCCCACCCATCGTTTTAAAGCTCCTTTCCTGCCACTACCTGTCAATCATTGTTAGACTCGTCGCTGTCTTAATGTTTGGCTTGCTGAGAACGATGCTTGCCACTGCTATGTTTCTGTTGGCACTACTTTGTGTAGCGGAAGGCTACATGTATCATGATGGGAGCTGAAAACAAGCACACCCAACATGGCAACCTGAAACCCCAGAGGAATTTTATGTTTCACCAAAAAAAAAAAGGTTTACAGTTTTTATTTCTAAGTCTGTGACCGAAGAATGAACAAATCTGATGGATGGCACCCCTATGAGGAGCTACGTTATGAAAGAAACAATCCGGTTTCTTTTTTCTGTCAATTATTAGGAGCGTTGTAAAATAACTGTATTTTGAGCAGGTAAATAAGATGATCTACCAATGAAATTAGGATTTTTACCCTGACAATAAGATAATTAGATAAGATGCACTTAAAATGAGAGACTATTGTTGTTCTTGTCTTATTATAAATGTACTGGTTTTTAAACATGGGTTGACACGTTAACAATCAGCATCTGGCTTCTTCCCACTGGCTAATAAAGTTGGTCTAACCCCTCACTGGAAGCTGCATGGCCTCTGACCAATACTGCATGTTTGGTTACATCATCATGCTGTGTTAGTGTTGATGATGTCATAAAAGAAATCAGGAAAGTAAACAATAAAGAGTAAAATGTAAGGAAGCCAGGGCGTAGTCAGTGCGCTTTATAGTTTTGCTCTTTTATCTGTTTGAATCCAAAGAAGTTAGCTTTGAGTTCCAGGCAAATAGAAACGGATGAACGGGTCCCCCCCTTTGGAATGGGGGTCGTTTGGCTTCTTTGTTAGCCTGCAATGCCCCATACCTGTCTATGTCTCTGAAAGGGGGGTCGTTAGAGGGAATTGTTGGCCTGGCTGAATATGTGAGGTCTTTTGTTCAGCCTGTATGGGGGTGGGGGTTGCAATGATAGCAGGAAGGAATAACCTCAATTGCTGCATTGTAGGTTTTTGAAAGCTGAAACCCGAGTCCACCACCTCGGTTTAAGGTTGGTTTGTCTTTCAGAACATAAATGGCTTTCATCACGCCCCTTTCAAACCACCTTGTGTTTGGAGAAATTCCTCTTATAGCCCATTTACTCTACCCTTGAAAACCCAAACCATGCTGAGACCGGTCCGAGCTCGGATCAGTTAGCCAGGCCAAGCTCGGTTCTGACGACCGTTTACACTTTACGCTAGAGTCCTGCATGGGTCGAGTTTTACCAACCCGCACCCGCCCGAACCCGTTAGGATGACTACCGAACCCAACCCGTCACTCGCGGATATCTTCAATTCAAATCCGAACCCGATCTGACCCGTTGATATTTAACCCGCAACCTGACCCGTTAACACATCAAGTAATAGGCTATAGTACGCTGCGCTGCAGGACAGTGCCATTAACACTGCAGCAGACGTGTATGCACTGACTGTGGCCTTTTTGGAGGGAAGCCCACACTGCCGACAGGGCTTTAAGCTACAACAAGGGCGACCCCAGTGCCTGATTAATATAACATTTCTGAAGTCCATAACAATAGACACACATAAAAAAAATAAAAAAATCACCAACTACCCGCCCGCACTTAAAAAATATCCGCCCGACGCCTGACCCGTTTATTTTTATTTATGTATTTTTCACCCGCAAAAATGCTCTTTTGCGGGTTACCCGTCGGGTACCCGTTGCAGGACTGTACATCACGCTATCTCGCCTCATAGTGACGATCTGCGGTATTACTGCCAGTATTGAAGGAGGAAATCAAGCAGTTGGTGGCGGTAAAGCACCAAATGTTGTTTGCCAACCGCCATAAAACACAAGAAGAAGAAGACGTAGAAGGAGGGACTCAAGCGAATCAAAATGGCGGCGCCTGTCACCTTCAGAAAGTAATGCTTGATTATTATTGCTGTACTTCGGTGTTATTATTTAAAATGCCAATATTTAAAATGTTGCGTGGAGAAGATTTCGATTGTTGTTTATAGTTTAAGAAGAAGTTGTTCTCATTATCGCCAACTAGTGGAATGGAGTGTGAATCGGGATGTGCAGCCAGACGGAGATGACGCGTTCTGCTGATGCGCTCTCGTTATCAGAGAACCGAGCCAGGGAAAAACCGAGCCGAGCCCACCTCTGGAACTGGTCTGCAGTTAGCTCGGTCTGGTTGTGTCTAGCTCGGTTCAGTTCAGTTTGCTTTCCATTTACACACGATAAGTTATCTCAGTTACTGAGCTCGGACCGCTCTCGGCGCGGGTAGTGTAAATGGGGGTAGTAGCTTCAGCTACAGCATCTTAAATAAGCAGTCTGACTTCCAGCTCTTCCTTCAGACGTTAGAGTCCAATCATGACCCCAAGCGAGTGCTTCAGGAGCTGGAGGCAGTAGTAGCAGCTCAACAACAACTGATGGGTGAAGCCCAGGCAACAGGCCCCTAAAGCTCCAGCATCAGATCCCCTTCATCCAGGGTAAAAATCCCATTTGGATGCCAAGATCCTATACACAATGTTTTATAAATGGAACTGTCTATAGAGCTGTTCTAAACAAAATTTCTTTTTGTTACAGTTGTGTATACAAAATGACAAAATACACCCATAAGGAGGCTGGATCTGCTACCTGGACGATTCCACTAGACTGGCACACTCCCGGCTGAGTTCTGGAATGTCTTTTAGGTTCACAGCCTAATCTGGGCTGAATGGAAAACCATGTCTGGGAGGACTGGTACTGCAAACAGATCCTGCAGGTGTTACCGAACCCCATATATTCATTCATTTCTATCATCAGACCTCTGAGCTGCTGTATCCTCAGGGATTTGTGAATAAATTCCTGTGCTGATTTGTAAATATCTGAAGATTTATCAACACTTCTGGCAGGAAGCAACCTGCATGCCATGGCACTGCACCCGTCACGTCTGCAGTAAAGATGGATCTAACCCTTAAACCTAAAGTAGAATGAGACAGTGACCTCCTCCAGGGAGAGAGGCTTAAAGTCTCAGTGTTCCACAAAGTCTTCAGTGTTTTCCTGTGGAGCTTCGAGGCAGATGGCTTCTACAGCTCCAGCCCAGAGTGAGTCATTCCTCCCCGCTGTGCTTGCTCAGGATGAACTGAGATTTATAGATTTGATGGGTCTAATCGGTTGCAAAGGAGCTACTGCTGGAACAAACTGGACTTTGTAGATGTGCCTGCTATGGATGGCCTGAAGCTTCTGGAATGATTTAGCTAGGAATATTTCATAGGGTATCCACCCTGGTGGATCCCATCTTTAGGCTCTGCGCGGCGTAGGGGGGTCAGGGGGGATCCAAAAAAACAATCCACTGGACTTTGTTTTCCAAGTTTGAAGATGTTTCGCTTCCCATCCAGGAAGCTTTCTTAATTCAAAATGTCTGCATTAGCATTAAGTTCAAGGCTTTTATAGCGTAGCTCAGCAAAAGCCTTGTAATGGCTTAGAAAACATCCACCATGAAGCTGGAAAACCAGCTGCACCCCTTAATAATGGGAGACATTGAGGTCTTCATTGGCCTGCAAACCCGATACTGGCCCATTCCTCTGAAAAGGCAGTCGGTAAAGTCGTAGGGAAGCGGCCGTTCCAACCGTTGCATTTCCGTATTCTCCAGAGTGGTGCCCGACTTTGAATACAGTGAATGTGATTGGTCGTTTATCAAGGGGGCGGGATTGTTGTGATGGAAGGTTTGCAATCAAGTCTGGTTTTGGTCAGTTTGCTGCTAACCAGTTAGCATCTTAGTGCTAGCAGGTTCCTAATGGGAAATTCCATTGGGACCAAGTAGCACTAAATTGGTGACTTAGAAACGACGCTGTCAAGGAACGCTATGGACAGAGTAAACATGCAAGAGGAGGAGAGTTTAGTGTCGGAGGTCGTGGATGAGTCTCCTCCGTCATCCAGTTTTTATTTAGAGGAGGAAAGCGGGGACGAAGATGTTGTGGAAGAGGACGCCAGGGCGGCAGAAGCTTGGTTTGGTGTAGAAGGCTTCCAGCCGTACATGTTTGAGCCCTTGCCTCGCAACGCTGCCAGTTCTGTTAGCTCTACGCCTGCCGAAGACACAGACGTCCATCCCCGTGAACACTGGGACGCAACTCAATGGGAAAGGAAAGGATTCTGATTTCAACCGTTGCGTATATTAGCTGCAACATATGAATCAAGATGCTATGACCAAAAACATTTGAATCACAGATGACCGCTGATATATGATTGGCCGAATTTAGGTGTTCAGGCTGACGTAGAACTAACTGGCCTGCAGAAGATAACGGAATAAAAAAAACAGATTTTAAGACAGGAATGACTTTTTTATAGAAATTGTCTAAATTTTGGGACAATATGACCTCCCTACAACTTTAAGGGTTATTGTTGGCCTGGCTCACCTGGCAAGATATTTTGTTCCCCTGCATAGCGACGGGGGTTGCGATGGTATTGGGAAGCAATCAACTGTATCGCTGCGTTGTAGGTTTTTGAGAGCTGAAACCTGAGTCCCCCCCCTCTGTTTAAGGTTTTTGACATAAATGCCTTCCTTCATGCCCCTCTCAAACCACTTGTCTTGTTTGTCCAAAATGTGAACATTCTGGTCCTCAAACGAATGTCCTTTGTCCTTAACGTGTAGGTGGACAGCAGAGTCTTGTCCAGAGGAGGTAGCCCGTCTGTGTTGAGCCATGCGTTTGTGGAGAGGTTGTTTGGTTTCTCCAATATAAAGCTCATGTGTTTTAAATTTAATTTAAATTTTTGCAATGACTATGACCTGGATGACTGAGAATCTTCACCAGCATTTATACTCTCTAGAACAATATTTCAATTTCAGTTAAATTTTTCCAACTCCAGCAGCTGCTGCTTCTGAAATTTTGAACATTTGCGCAAAGTTTACAGGGCTAAAAAAGTGCGTACTAAAGTTATACATTCCAAAAACAGGGCGTAAATTAGTAATTTTTTCAGTAAAAGGTTCTACACTGGAAAAACGATCTAGAAATATCA
This sequence comes from Cyprinodon tularosa, assembly GCF_016077235.1. NCBI lineage: Eukaryota > Metazoa > Chordata > Actinopteri > Cyprinodontiformes > Cyprinodontidae > Cyprinodon > Cyprinodon tularosa. Next base: position 152,295 of record NW_024039703.1, read on the forward strand.
AAAAATGTCTTAAATTAAGTGTATTTACCCTTAATTTGAGTAGGTAATTGAGATGGTTTGCGTATATATAATGAGTATTTTTACTCTTAAAATAAGATAATTATATAATATGCAGTTTAAATAAGACAATGCAATTGAGTTTTCTTATTTCAAGTGTAAATTGTCTTGTTCCATTGGCCAGATGTTTCCTTTATCTCCTCAATCCAAGAACAAATACACTAATTTTAAGAAAAAATGACTTATCTAGATTTCTATCTTTTCCAATGTACGCCCATATACATTGCTAGCTAAAAGCCTGATGACGTGATGCCCTCTGAGTCATTTCAGTGATTTGGTGCATCGTGTCAGAGTGGGTGTGGTGATGTGTTCACCTGCTGCAGCTCTCTGCCAACATCCAGCTGGATCTGAGGGACGTCAACCACAGAGGCCGCCGCCCACTGCAGCATGCTCCTGAGCTGGGGGTCTGGTGTGCCGGGCGACGGGCCGTGCCCCGGCTCCTTGACTTCAGAGTTCACTATGAGCAGAGCGGTCCTGGGGGTCTGCACCGGGGTCCTGTCTGCACAGAGGGTTCCTGCAGGTCGAGAAGAAGACACATCCCCATATCTAAACTGGGTTTACAGAATCGCGCAGCTTACAGAACGCAGTAAAGGAGGACGTCCTCACCAGTGGACTCCTCCTTGGCCTCCGTCTCCTTGTCCTCCGTGTTATCGCTGTGGGGGGACACAGGTCAGCACAGGTCATAGAGCAAACAGGAAATCGGTTGTGCTTTCTGTTTTTCATGGAACCTAGCATACAGTGCACCTCGCCATGATGTCATCATTCCTCAACATGGCCGGTTCTAGACAGGGGCCAACGAGGGCCAGAAATTCTAATGATCTGCGCTGGAACAGACATGGTTACTGATAGGTCCTTTGGATCTACTTCATTCTATTTCTTTACAATTTCTGTTTGACTAATTATACAAAAACAGTAAGGTGATAGCTTCAGTGGTGCTGGGATCCTTTCTCAGTTTTCATCTGCTAACAAACAAATAAAAAAAATCCTTTAATGTTTACTGATGAATTTAAATGTTTATGTTGAGTTCTACTTCAAATTTGATAGAAAACAGTAGTTTTAACTTAAATTAAGTCAAAAATATGTAAAATTCCTGAATTATAAATGTATGCTGACCTCATAAGAAATAGAAACATTTTTATTGAACCTAATTGAAAATAAATTTCCCTTCATGCAGCTCTCTTAATATATTTGAATCCCTTGCCCTGTTTTTTATTTCATGCTTTTCAGGGCCCCCATGAAAACATGCTGGCCCCCTCCTGGCCCCCTGGTACATCTGGTCTAGATCCGCCACTGTTCCTCCCTTTCACTAGATGCGGATATACTTTAGTATATTCTGCTGTAAATTTAGTCCTATATTTTGTTTTTTTACTGGAGGATTGAACCTCTGCCGTTTCCCAGGATGCACTGCTTTGAGTGGTAACTAGGTGACTGCCAGAGAGGAACCAGAGAAACTTATGGGACTGATCCAATCAGCTCTCTGATCAACCAGTCGCCTGGAACGCTGGTTGATCAGAGCATCGCTTTGGACAGAAACACTGCACAGGTTTCACCATCAACCTCCTCCCCACCCCCCGCTCTCTCTTGCTGTCTGAGCAATCGCAGTAGTTCTAATCCGCACATGAGGCATTAATTATTATACTGCCTGATTGCTTTCATTAGCATTAAAAAACACCACCTCGCAGAGTGTAAAATTTGGGATAATTTATCCGAGTCATGGGCGTGAACAACTATCTATATCAGGGAGACTCCTGGAACTTCCGGGAAGCTTGGGATGTCTGCTAAGAAACAACATTTTCATCTAATTCTGCTCTCAGAGCAGCTGAGGATCAGTCAGAGCAGATGGAGATCATTGGTGAACATCACCAGTTTGTCTCTGTCCCACGACAGACTGGTGACCTACAGGGGCAGAGCTAGATGGGAGGCCAGGAGGGGCCATGGCCACCCTTAGCCAATCATTGGCCACCCCTGTGGTCCCCCCTACCTTTTCTTCCCTCTAATACAGACGGTGGCAGCAGTAATACTCTTTAGTGGAAAGATCCAACTAGTTTAATATTTTAATTCTTCATATATCAACAATTACTTTAAAAAAAGCCCTGTGGTTAATTATGCTCATTAATAAACTAACATTAAAGATGATAAATACAGAATTCATGCTCTTTTCACGAATAAAATTTGTCTTAAGGGGTGAAGAGAAAATTATGTCTTTCCAAGTCACCTCTGAGTTTTAAGTGAAATTAGAGATAAATAACTACTTTAATAATAATCCATTCAATTTAGATATAAAGTACATGTAATTACTAATTTTATGTAGAAAGATTAATGATAAAAGTATGTTAGTAATGACCAGAATTCGAACCTGAAAGTATTTTGTCTACTACACCTTTAATTTAGACATCATGGATGTTTAAATATATGCGTCTATTTGTTAGCAAAGGCTGCAGGAAAGTATAGTTTGTTTTTATTTAGAAAATACAGTTGTGCTCATTCATTTTCCTGTTGGAACAGAGTAAAGTGACGGGATAAAGTGAAATGGCATTTTAGCAAAAACATAATTAATGTGCACAAAAGAGGAATAGTTGTATTAACCATACATGGAAACAGAGTTTATTGTTTTACTGATTAAAGCTAAATTAATTAAAACCCTGCAAATGTATTAGTTTTAGGTATAAATAATAATCCATTGATCATTCCTTGCTGACCGGACTTTTCCTTTAAAACATAAAATGCTTGGGAAATGTTTTTTCTCTCCCAGCATACAGAGTTTGCTTATAACTTTACTTTTTGGTTCATCTTATGACAATTTAAAATATCAACTGTTACGGTGAGTTACTCAGTACTTAAGTACCCTTCATACCATTAACGTTTTCCTCTTTAGTAAAAACATGATGAAGTAATGCTAGCGTTACCTGAGTCAAATGTCTGGGACCCCCCCCACCCACCTCTGCTCGCTGTAACGTGACTAAATATGAAGAACCTCAGGGGCATAAATACTTTCAGAGGTATGAAAGAGCATGCAGAGAAACACAGAAGATGATGATGATGACGACATGCTGGTGAAGATTCTCAGTCATTCAGCTCATAGTCATAAAAAACAATCAACTAGACTTTGTTTTCAAGTTTGAAGACGTTTCGCTTTCCATCCAGGAAGCTTTTTCAATTCAAAATGTCAAAGTTGGTGTTGCTTTCGAGGCTTTATAAAGTAGCAAAACAAAGGCTTAGGCTTAGAAAACAGGCAAAAACAAGATTTTATTGGTTCACTCTAGAGACTAACATTTTTTCGGGAAGGCAGTATTAGTAACGATCACGTGATTGGGACGGTAAAGGATCAAACATTAACGGGAGCAGACGGGAGCGGGAGCAAACCAATAGTAAATAAAAAAAACTAGGATCAACGCCAAAAAATAAAATAAAATAGAAAGAAAAAAAATCCAGTACTGGCGCCGCCATTTTGTAGTTTTTTTCCTTGAAGCCTACACTATAATGCGAGTCAAAAAAACTACACGACCCAAAAACCAACAGTGCTTCCGCTCTGAGTTTTTCACCCGCGCTAAAAAAACCGTAGACTCGTGAACGCGCTTTTAGGAAATCCTATACACTACTGTTTATGCTCTAAAAACATTCTAAATGACTTCGTTTCGAGTAAATTCTGGACGCTACCCACTCAGGACACTTGGAATACATTGGACGAGCAGTATGGAGGAATATTGACACGTTTTTTGTGGACTTTTATGGACCTTTCTGTCTCGGGCGCCATAGACCTCCATTATTTGAATGTCAGCAGACAGCAAGAAGCCTCCCAGATCTCCAGATGCATTTGAGATATCAAAAAAGTACTCCAGAGTGTTGTTCAGCATGGGGGGGAGTAGAAAATGAAGGCTAATCATGTTTTGGGTGTACTATTCCTTTAAGCCTCGAACTCAACGCTATTCCTTACATTTTGAATTCAAAAAGCTCCCTGGGTGGGAAGCGAAAAGTCTTCAAACTTGGAGACAAAGTCCAGTAGATTGTTTTTTGTTTTTTACTTTTTTGGGATGATGATGATGAGCACAGACCAGTTTACAGAGCAGACCAGGAACTAATGAATGCATAAAAGAACAAGAACACCTTAGACCAGGGGTCTTCAACTTTTTCCAGGCCAAGGACCCCCAACCTGACGACGAGATGGAGCAGGGACCCTATAATTATATATATTGTATGAAATAGCAGTATATCAAACTACAGTTTGATATACTGCTATTTCATACAATATATGTAATTTATGATATAACTATAGTCACTCTATTACAGATGGAGTAAATTAACTAAAGTAATCCCTCCCTGGGATTATTAAAGTTTTTCTGATTCTGATTCCTGGTTGATGGGACAGGTGTTGTGAATGAAACGGTGCCCAGCTTGAAAGAGCTCCTGTGTGTCTCTGAATGTGAGCATTGATGACTGAAAGACATCTTCTGCCGCCATTTATCTGTTTACTACAGTCTGTTCAATTCATGTTAATGTGGATTTAAAGACATTTTAATTAGTGGGAAAAATTGCAGGGAGACATATTAAAGAAAAAAAGTCTAATCAACCAAAACTTTCCTCCCTTAGGGTCACGCGCCCCCTGTTGAAGACTAATAATGATCAGAGCCTCTTGTTTGTTTGGTTCAGGGTCTAAAGTTAATTTAGATGAATAAAAAATTCACACTTTCATTTTCCTTTCAGTCTAATATCTCGTCTGCCAGTTTAGCAAATCTTTTCTGTCGTTATGCCAACGGGTAAACAGTCATTTCTCCTTCTTACTGCATTGTTAATCACAGGCCTGTTGACACAGCCTGAAGCTACAGACTCTTCGACTCTGTTAGTTGAAAATAACTGGGGAGGCTTTTTTTTTTTAAGGCGCTAAGAAACAGAAAACACTAAATATACACATGGATGGTCTCTATATCCAACCCAGCATCTAGGAGCGTTCCTGTTGTCTGCAGGCTACCAGTTATTCAGACGAGAGCCCAAACAGCTCCGCTGGACTAGTTGGCTCTTGAAAAGGCATAATATTAAATTGAAGAGCTTTGGATGAAAGTTGTGTAATTAGAGGCTGGTGGAGGGTTTGTTCCTTCAGTTTGATCTAAGAATGTAGATCTGATGAGTTCCTCTGCAAACCAACGGAGCCTAGAGGGAGACAGTAACTGTCCCTAAACCTAAGAACTACTTGGTGAGTCACTGATAACTGGAAGCCGGTCTTAAACATGACTGGAGGAGTTCTGGCACAGTCTGCTTTATACTGGAAGCGTTTTAAGCAGAATCCCGCAAAATCCCAGTCAGATTTTAGTTTACAGGTGCTGGTCATAAAATTAGAATATCATGAAAAAGTAGATTGATTTCAGTAATTCCATTTAAAAAGTGAAACTTGTATATTATATTCATACATTACATACAAACTCATATATTTCAGATGTTTATTTTGTTTAATTTTGATGATTACAAATGACAACAAATGAAAATCTCAAATTCATCATATCAGAAAATTAGAATATTACTGAAGACCAATAAAAACAAAGGATTTATAGAAATGTTGGCCAACTGAAAAGTATGAACATGAAAAGTATGAGCATGTACAGCACTCAGTATTTAGTTGGGCCTCCTTTGGCCTGTATTACTGCAGCAATGCGGCGTGGCATGGAGTCGATCAGTCTGTGGCACTGCTCAGGTGTTATGATAGCCCAGGTTGCTCTAATAGTGGCTTTTAGCTCTTCTGAATTGTTGGGTCTGGTGTATTGTATCTTCTTCTTCACAATACCCCATAGATTTTCTATGGGGTTAAGGTCAGGAGAGTTTGCTGGCCAATTAAGAACAGGGATACCATGGTCCTTCAACCAGGTACTGGTAGCTTTGGCACTGTGTGCAGGTGCCAAGTCCTGTTGGAAAATGAAATCTGCATCTCCAAAACGTTGGTCAGCTGCAGGAAGCATGAAGTGCTCTAAAACTTCCTGGTATGTGGCTGCGTTGACCCTGGACCTCAGAAAACACAATGGACCAACACCAGCAGATGACATGGCACCCCAAACCATCACTGACTGTGGAAACTTTACACTGGACTTCAAGCAACGTGGATGAAGTGCCTCTCTTCTTTTCCTCCAGACTCTGGGACCTTGATTTCCAAAGGAAATGCAAAATTTACTTTCATCAGAGAACATGACTTTGGACCACTCACCAGCAGTCCAGTCCTGTTTCTCTTTAGCCCAGGCAAGACGCTTCTGACGCTGTCTGTGGTTCAAGAGTGGCTTGACACAAGGAATGCAACAGCAGAAACCCATGTCTTTCATACGTCTGTGTGTGGTGGTTCTTGAAGCACTCACTCCAGCTGCAGTCCACTCTTTGTGAATCTCCCCCACATTTTTGAATGGGTTTTGTTTCACAATCCTCTCCAGGGTGCGGTTATCTCTCTTGCTTGTACACTTTTTTCGACCACATCTTTTCCTTCCCTTCGCCTCTCTATTAATGTGCTTGGACACTGAGCTCTGTGAACAGCCAGCCTCTTTAGCGATGACCTTTTGTGTCTTGCCCTCCTTGTGCAAGGTGTCGATGGTCGTCTTTTGGACAACTGTCAAGTCAGCAGTCTTCCCCATGATTGTGAAGCCTATAGAACTAGACTGAAAGACCATTTAAAGGCTTTTGCAGGTGGTTTGAGTTAATTAGCTGATTAGAGTGTGGCACCAGGGGCCATCAATTTTGAACCTTTTCACAATATTCTAATTTTCTGATATGATGAATTTGAGATTTTCATTTGTTGTCATTTGTAATCATCAAAATTAAACAAAATAAACATCTGAAATATATGAGTTTGTATGTAATGTATGAATATAATATACAAGTTTCACTTTTTAAATGGAATTACTGAAATCAATCTACTTTTTCATGATATTCTAATTTTATGACCAGCACCTGTATACTTTGACTAGACCACTTTGGGCTGCTCAGTGGGTAGCACAGCTGCCTTGCAGAAAGAACGTTCACTGCAAAAAAATTGAAATCTAAATAAGTCATTTTTTCTTGAATTGAGGAGATAATTGAGACGCTTTGTCAATGGAACAAGACAATTTACATTTAAAATAAGAAAACACTATTGCATTGTCTTATTTCAAGTGCATATTATCTAATTATCTTATTTTAAGACTTAAAATACTCATTCCATTGGCAAATTATCTTATTTACCTACTCAAATTAATGGTAAATACACTTGATTTAAGACATTTTTTCTAATTTTTAGGTGGGTTTTGCAGTGTTCTGGGTTTGACTCCCGGATCTTTCTGCATGTTCTCCCTCAGCATGTGTGGGTTCTCTCAGGAATTCCTCCCAAAGTCCAAAAACTGTTCGGTTAATTGGCTTCTCTAAATCCTCCTTAGGTGTGAGTGTGAATGAATGGTTGTTTGTCCTGTTTGTCTCTGTGTTGCCCTGCGATGGACTGCAGACCTAGTGTAGCAAAAATGATCAGACTTCTCTGTCTGCTCCTTCTACATAACAATCCATTCTTCTTTGGAGTTTAATTCCCTTGAGATGTATTTATTTTTCATATTCAGTAGGGATGGAGCGGTTTATGAAAACCATCCAAACCGTTCGGTTCCACTGTCTCTTTTCGGTTCGCGTGTGTTTCGTTCGGTTCATGCGCTGCTCCTTTTTCTCATAGGCGAAGCGTTTACACTCCAGAGCAGAAGGTGGCGGTAGTGCGACTAAAGCCAACCACCAGTAGTAAACAAGAAGAAGTGAAGCAGCGTAGCCGGGTGTAGCAGAAAAAAATCAGTAGTTGTGGAGAATTGTGTGGGTATGGCGAGTGGGAAAGAACAGGAGTTGGAAGACGCGCCAGCAGCACTTTATAGGTCTGCTGTATGGGACCACTTTGCATTTAGAGTGACCTACGATGACAGCGGAAAGAAAGTTGTGGATAAAAGTGCAACAGTGTGCAAGCATTGTGCAACATTAGGGTGACCAAACGTTCGTATTTCACGTCCTGTCCTGGGCGTCCCAGGTTTTTTCAGAAAGTGAGGAAATAACCTGTTTTTTTAAATTACCTTCATTGGACCATTAAATTTACAGGCACTAGGGCACTGCGCTGCGTGTGACGTAATCCCTGAGCCGCGTCAGTGCGGGCAGCCCTGTTCTTAATCAGAATATAGATTGCCATTTTCAGTACCCCAACAACATGCCAAAGCACAAATGTATGTTTACCGACGATTTACAAAAGAGTTTCCCCGCTTTCAGAGCGGGTCGAGACAAATGGGAGGCCTTGTGCACAGCGTGCAAAGCAGGCACATATGTCTCGGTGTCCAATGGAGGTGCAAGGGATCTGAAAAGCCACCTGGACTCCGAAAGTAAAGATAGTCTATTGATATGTTTGTTAGTTTTTAGTACATTTTGAGTTATTTTTGCTACACAAGAGGTATTTTTTTTTAATTAGCTCATTTGTTAATTTATTTTTTCCAATAGCCTACAGAACAGACATTATTTCGTTCATTACTGAGGCTGAGTATCATCTGTTATTGGGAGCTGAGAGTTATTGTTAACTTTTATTGTTATGTGAGGGATGTTTAGATGAAACATTATTTCTTTCATTGTGCTATTCATTAATTACAGGAATTGTTAAGCATTTTTAATTAATACATTTTGAATAAAATTATCATTTGTTATTGGAGTTATTGCTGTTGACTTTTACTGAAAAGCATTTTTAATAAATCAACTGTTAATATCATGTTATTGTAGGATTACGTAGGCCTATGTTAAGTGAGTGCATGCCACAGACACCTCTATGCATGGGAACAGAGATCTCCCCCCCGCTCCAAGGTCAAAATGAAAATATGGTCACCCTATGCAACACGTTTTGTTTATGCTAATATCAACATGACCAACATGTCATGCTAACCCCGAAATCCCACATACTCCGCCCCGCTGCGCTCCAGACCGGCTGCTCAAAGCAAAGCCTACACCCTCCGCTGTGGTTCCTTGGAGATGGTAGAGGGCATGCTCCAGATGATTAAATTCAAAGCAGCAAAACATGCGGAAATGATCCAGGGTTTCTGCGGATCATTAAAAATAATTACAATTCATTCATTTTTTGGGATTTTTTTCATTATCTTAATTAATTTTTATAGGATTTCTTTGTAACAATCAACATATACCGAACCGAAAACCATGACCACGAAACCGTGAACCGAACCGTGGATTTTGTGAACCGTTCCACCCCTAATATTCAGTATGTCTCCAGAATCTATGACAGCTTGCAGGTAGTATCTGTGTCTAGAGCAGAGTTTTTCCAACTCCTTCCTTGAAATCCTGCTGTTCTGCAGGGTTTAGATGCATCTCAGCTCCAGCACGCCTACATTAAAGGATTGCATCCCTCTTCAGGGCTGTAGAAGCATGTCAATCACCCATTTATTCAAAACAGGTTTACAGAGGCAAAAAATATGGGACATTTTCTAATTCAGTGCAAAGCTGCTTTGGAGGGGAGTTTGAGATTGATCACTTTGAGGGGAACAGATGATACAAGCTGCACATCAGAAGTTCACCATTGTTGGGTAGAATCCTCAGAACAATCAGCCAAATCCGATAACAGCTTTTGCTCTAAAGTTTGAATGTGCCAGACTGCAGGTCCCTGCAGAAGATGCTGAGGGGGTTCACTAACCCACTACAGTGTTTGATGGTAAATCTCATATACGTTTGTTCATTCCTGCAGGGATTATGCTGCATGCCAAGTGGTTTGCATGAAATGATTATACACGGACAGACTGTTACAGCCGAAGGCCTTTTCTCTGGGGTTGTTTGTTTCAGAGTTCCAGGTCATTGGCTGGTATTCAGACAGGAATACAACATCTCTTCCTTCCTGGGAATCAACCCTATCCTTCCTGTTTGTTTTACTTCGGTTTCTCTTGAGTCAAATGGCGTTGTAAGTAATTCCCCTTATGTATCTCCCCCCCAATAGTTAAGTCTTGTGCAGTGGAGCATGAAATATTCATGCAGGCTGAACATTTGAACCTGACAGAGTTTAATATCTCTGAAAAGTGTTCCTGTATGAATCCCTGCATGTAATACTAAGCCACACCTTCTTCTGATTCGAGTTTGTCAGTTAAGAAGTAGGACCGACCTGTCGGATGGGGAGAAGGACGACATGCGCTCCTCACACGCCTCCATCTCCAGGCCCAGGCTGCTCCAGCTGCTGCTGTTCCCATTGCTGCTGAGGAGAAGAAACAGGTAACATGCCCAAATCAGAGCCCAGTGATACAATAATGACCAGTTCCTTTGTGGGTTTATCCAGCATGTATTGTACATAAACAGTACTTGGGGTTGGAGATTATTCCTGAGATTTGGAACAAAGTCCTTTAACTGTTAGGTGGGGGGTAAAACAAAGGAGGCTTCTCCAAATGAGGCAGATTTTCCTCCTGTATATCTCTATCATTGAATCATTTGTTGCTGAAGGCTTCAGGTGTGAGATCATTGTATTGTCGTCCTTCCACAGCCACGGGGGCCCTGCCAGGACAACCAGCAGGCAACAGAGGCACAACAATCCTAGATCTCTGTAATTCAGTCCATAATTACCCTGCTGGCAGGATCCCCTGAACCGTGGTGTTCATCCATCTCAGCGAGGCGATGATGACTGATAGCTAAACATCCCCTCAGCGATCAGCATTACCTCAGCCTTCTCCTGTGGTTTCATGAAGCAACACTTGCTGAGAAGAGCTCCCTCTACCATCAGGCTCCAGGTCTAAACAGGCTCACTGAGGTGTTTTTCTTTCCTCTGTCGCCTCATCTGCTGGGTGGAAAATGGCTCCGGACCGGATGGCTCTAACCATTACACATGATGGACTTACAGAGCCTGAAGCGAACAGTCACGCCTTTAGAAAATATTATGATACATTAACTTGGCCGTGTTGTTCTGGTATCTCAGGCCTCTTTTCCAGAGGAGTCACCTAGAAACAAGATCTCAACTGAAACTACGACCTGGAGGCAAAAGTATGGAATCATAGATGGAGAATGTTCGTTCAGATATCCTATAAATAAAAACCCACACGGCGTCAGTCTGGCAGCGTCTGACAGCAAACAGAAAGCTGCTCATCGCTGCGCCTTTTCTTCCTGATAATGATCCAAATATGTGACTGAATGCAGACACGGGATCAACCTTCTTCCATTTTAGCTTCAGATCCGGAGGAAAGAAACTGTGAGAAGAACGAGGATGGTGGACGATCTCCAGGTTTTGAAGAGAGGAAGGAACAAGGACTTATTTGCAGAAAATAATCTAAAAATAACTCTATCTGCCCTAAATTTGGATACCAAGGAAATGAGGAATTATTATGAAGTGTATTTTCAAAGTGAAATTTGGAAATAAAGGAGATCTAGAAATGAAAATATGTTGAAATAACTTTGCAGTTTTCTCTGATTATTCAAATGTTATTATTTTTTCACTTTGTTTCAACATTTCTTCAGATTGAGCTTTATGATTTGCATTCTTAGAAAAAAAAATGGAAATAAATTCTGAGAAAAAAGCAAATATGCAAGATCCTTTTTTTAATTAGAACATTTTCTAAGCATTTTTTTTTTACATTTGTGTTCTTTGCTTAGAAGTAGTGTTGCACCGACACTGATGCCAGTATCGGTATCAGCGAGTACCAATCAATGGGGCCCCGATACCATTTTAGAGCCAAAAGTTTCTTCAACTATTGTCACCCATTCCAGGTAGGCAATAAAAAGTTCTACTGGACTCACTTTGTTGTAGTCTTTTTCCTGCTTCACAAAGGAAGGCAGCAGCTTGTCATGAAGCCATGATGGCAATTATTTTACAACCAAGTAGGATGCAGTTCTTCATATATACACACACCAATTTAAATTTTTTCACATACACTACCGTTCAAAAGTTTGGGGTCACATTGAAATGTCCTTATTTTTGAAGGAAAAGCACTGTACATTTCAATGAAGATAACTTTAAACTAGTCTTAACTTTAAAGAAATACACTCTATACATTGCTAATGTGGTAAATGACTATTCTAGCTGCAAATGTCTGGTTTTTGGTGCAATATCTACATAGGTGTATAGAGGCCCATTTCCAGCAACTATCACTCCAGTGTTCTAATGGTACAATGTGTTTGCTCATTGGCTCAGAAGGCTAATTGATGCTTAGAAAACCCTTGTGCAATCATGTTCACACATCTGAAAACAGTTTAGCTCGTAACAGAAACTACAAAACTGACCTTCCTTTGAGCAGATTGAGTTTCTGGGGCATCACATTTGTGGGGTCAATTAAACGCTGAAAATGGCCAGAAAAAGAGAACTTTCATCTGAAACCCGACAGTCCATTCTTGTTCTTAGAAATGAAGGCTATGCAATGCGAGAAATTGCTAAGAAATTGAAGATTTCCTACAACGGTGTACTACTCCCTTCAGAGGACAGCAGAAACGGGCTCTAACCAGAGTAGAAAAAGAAGTGGGAGGCCGCGTTGCACAACTGTGCAAGAAGATAAGTATATTAGAGTCTCTAGTTTGAGAAACAGACGCCTCACAGGTCCCCAACTGGCATCTTCATTAAATGGTACCCGCAGTAGCCTGTCTGTGCTGTCCTCTGAAGGGAGTAGTACATACATTTTGAGCGTTTAATTGACCCCACAAATGTGATGCCCCAGAAACTCAATCTGCTCAAAGGAAGGTGAGTTTTGTAGCTTCTGTTACGAGCTAAACTGTTTTCAGATGTGTGAACATGATTGCACAAGGGTTTTCTAATCATCAATTAGCCTTCTGAGCCAATGAGCAAACACATTGTACCATTAGAACACTGGAGTGACAGTTGCTGGAAATGGGCCTCTATACACCTATGTAGATATTGCACCAAAAACCAGACATTTGCAGCTAGAATAGTCATTTACCACATTAGCAATGTATAGATTGTATTTCTTTAAAGTTGAGACTAGTTTAAAGTTATCTTCATTGAAAAGTACAGTGCTTTTCCTTAAAAAATAAGGACATTTCAATGTGACCCCAAACTTTTGAACAGTAGTGTAATTTTTTTCAATTTTATGGTATCGTTATCGGCCAATACTGCACAGCCAAGTATCGGTATTGGTGCCAAAAAATGGCATTGGCGCAACACTACTTGGAACGATAACGACCCAGAATTCTCCCCAGCAGAGCACCTTTGGTGAAAAGCCTCGCTAACATAGCGCCCAGCTGCCTGTGGCTGACCCACTGCTCTGCTCAGTCCAACAACAACATAGCAGATCCAGCAGGTCTCCAGAGAGGAGGGTGGTTACCTGTCGCTCAGATGGAGGAAGCTGCTGTTGTCGTCCGGGTGATCTTCCTCAAAGCTGAGGTTAGACCAGCTGCCCAGACTGTCTTCCCCCACGCTCAGCTGCTGGGACACGGTGGACTCTGTCTGCTCCCGACCTGGAGAACTAAAAGAAAGCAGAATCTATTGCTTTGAAAGAACCCAAAGATGCTTCTTTGCCACAGAAACTAGTCACTTCCCAGTGGGAGCATCGGAAAGGATGCATAGACTAACCTTATGATGGGGGCCTGACAGACGTTAGTCAGCGCTGACGTCATTATTTCTGCCGTCAGGCTCTCGGCGTAGCTGGCGCCGTCGTGGCCGATCCCGCTGTCTGCGTTGAGGCTGGTGTTGCTCAGCTCTCGTTTCGCCGTCTCCATCGCCAGAGAGACAACTTCCTCTGCAAATGCCGCCCTGTGGTCCAGGTCGATGTGGATCCTGGGGATCTCCAGGGCAGAGAGGGGCTCAGACGGTTGATGGCTGTCTGATGCCGCCGCCCGTCTCTGTAGGACGGGACGGTAGCAGCGTCTGCCCAGTGTAGTGCAGTGAGGACATTCCTGAGACAGACAGTAACGGCAGGTCCTCTGTCCCAAAGACGGGAGTGCTGCCGGTCCCTCGGACAGCCTCAGGGCGTGGGAGTGCCTATCATGGCTGTCGGTCTGTAGATGCTCCCAAGAGAAACGCCCAACCGAAGCCGGACTCATTTTGATGGTGTCATCAACGATCTTCCTGGCGTAATGTTCTATGACCTGCATGGCCTTACTGCTGTAGCCGCCATCGCACAGACTCCCCGTACTGTGGTACGGTCTGCTTGGGTCCTCCTTGGACAGCAGAGGGCAGGAGAAAGAGTTCCTGATGAGGTCATCGGCCACACCGTCGAGTTTGGTCTTTTTATAAAGACAGGAGTCGGTTAGAGACTTGGGAAGGCGAACTGAAGATAGACGAAGCTTTCGTGTGACATCACAGGTGATGCTGTAGGCTAACGACTCAGCAAAGCTGACCAGGTCCACGTTCTCTGCCTTGCTCTGCTTCTTGGAGGCTGAGCAACAACACTGCTGCTCCTCACCCGACAACCCCACAGATCCGGATCCATCTGTGGACAATAAGCTTTCGCTGCCGGAAGCCTTCCACTCATCTGGCAGAGACTTGGAGGAGAGAAGGCGGCTGCTGGACGACCTTTGCTTATTCTTACGGCTAGCATGAGCCAGGCCTAATTTAATAGAGCGGTACGCTAGGCGGCTAGCAAACTGGTCCAGGACCAGCTCCCTGCTGCCACCCTCCTTCTTCAGCACCCTGATTAGGTAGCCTGCGTACTCGTCCGTTACGCTCTCACAGCTGGGGTACTCTGAGGACAGGCCGGAGCTGGACGTGGAGGTGGGGGACTGAGAGACGGAAGCTATCAGGTTGTTGGACCATCGCTCTGCAAGCTTTGCTAACCCTGAGTTCCGGTTGTGGTCGGTCCCGGGCTGAGAGCGATGCCGGTGTCGGGGATGCCAGCCTTCAGAGCTTGATCTGTCCAGACTCCTCCTGCGGAGACGCTGGGCCTTGTGGTAAGGACACCGCAGTCCGGAGCCCACCATGGCCTTCACGTCGCTGATGACCTGCCCCGCCACCTCGCCAGCGTAAACCCACAGCGTGTTCAGAGTCTGCTCCGAGAACTGGGCCACGCTGTCTTTTTGCTTCTCCCCCTCTTCCTCAGACACCCCTAATGTGTCCATCTCCGTCGCCATGGAAATAATGTGACACGCCAAGCGCTCTGCATAGTGTAGAGCTTCCTTGTGGGACGTCCTATGACTTGGGTCCCGCCGCCCGCGGCCCGCCCCCACGCCTCTCTGAGCTCCAACAACTCCTCCTTCCTCAACCGCTTCCTCCTCCTCAACGTCTTCATCGCCGAGTGCCTCCTCAGAGAGGGACCTCATGAGGTGGAGCATGAACTCTCCATTAGCGGCGGCGTCTCCAGGCTCCGGCTGATAGTGAGGTGTTGGGGGCGGAGTCGCAGGAGAAAACTCGTTGGCCAGCTTGCTTTTCAGCTTCTTAGAAAACCGTTTTATCTGCTTCTCTTGGGAGACCTCACTGGCCTGCTGAGGCGTGGAGGGAGGGGTACCAGGAGTCCCGGCGGACCCCTGGATGGGCCGTGGAGCCGGGTCATCCCTGCCCCGTCCCGCCGGAGCGGTGATCGGCACATCCAGGCTGTCCATGGTTACAGGAAGTGTTTGGGCCGCATCGCCTGGCTGGACATCACCTTGAAAATGCTTGCCATCCGCCCCGCGCTTTGAATGTGAATCTGGGGCATCCAGCTTTGAGGAGGAGTTCCTTTGGCTTCCCATGGTCTTGGTCAAGAAGTCAGCGCAGTCACCCAAACCTTTCTTCATCTTGGAGGCGGTAATGAGTTCACAGGCCTCAGTCACAATCAGATCCACCATGTTACCGGAGAAGCTTTGGAATACCTTCTGTTGGGAGGAGCCTCCCACAGGTACGGTGGTCTGGCTCTGACGGAGGTCTGCGTGGGGTTGGTCAGAGGCGGATGTTAGCGTCAATCTTTGGGGGCTGTTAGACGAACCGGACCTGTGAGGAGAAGCCTCTTGTGAATCCTGGAAGCCAGACAGGGCGTGTCCAGCATTGGGAACAGAGATACAGCTGGCCATGCCGGAGACGGTGAACAGAGCGCTCTTCACCGTGCAGGAGGCCTGCTCTCCTGAAGCCGCTGCAGTGGAATTGGACCCTAACACCTGGTTAGTGAAGGTAATGCTGGTGTGACAGCCAGAGTTCTCAGCATTGACATAACAGATGTTATCCAAGGACACGCTAATCGCGGCCCGGCTCGTAAAGGCGACGTCAGCCTGAGAAAGCTCTATGAAGGCCTCCTGAATGACAGACTCAGACAGATGAGAGGCGTAGGAGGACACCACCTCCTCCTCTTCCTTCTCCTCCTCTGCACAGCCGCGGCCGAAAGCCCAGTCGCTGGGTGTTATGGGGGTGGAGGGGTGGGAAAACTGGCACACTTCCATGATGCCTTCGAACACCAGCTCCTCGGCCAGATCGGCAGCAAACTGCGTCACTGTGTTGTGGAAGATCTGTTTCTTCACAGTGAGGAACTCTTTGAGGGCCCCAGAAACGGCCTCGCCGACCAGGAAACCGGCTAATCCATTGATCGCCCGGTTCTTCAACACACAGGCACGTCTCATGCCAATTTCATGGAAGGCCATCTGGAAAACGGAGGTGGTGAGTCTGGCAGCCAGGTGGCATAAGGTGGTGGTGCAGGAGGACACGCCTTTCTGGAGGTCTCGCAGTGCGCTGCCCAGGCTCATCTCCACCAGGTCTGAGGCGAACCTCTGAATGCCATCCTTCAGAGACTGGGACGTCTCCTGCAGCTTGGCCACAGTGACGGCCTCCTGGATGTCCGACAGCTTCATCAGATAGCCTGAGGGGTTCTTGAACTCCTTGTGGCAGACGCAGCTGAGGTTCTTGTTGTCACTGATGTCCACTGCAGACTGGAAACCACACACTGAGCCCAGAATCTCTTTGGAGAGATTGTTGGCAAAGTCTGAGTAGGTCTTATAGAGGGAGCAGAGGTCCTGAGGTTTCTGGAGCTCTGACTTCTCCTCCCCTTTCCCCTCCGCTTTCCAGAAGTATTCCAGCGGTCCACTAGGTTCCACCAAAGGACTGAAGGCGGAGGAGCTGACGGGACTGAAGAGAGGTCCTCCATTTTCCTCAGAGGGGGTCTGCGTAGCCCAAGGGTTGTCAGGAAGGTCAGGGTGAGGAGAGTAGGGAGAGCCTGGTTTCAGAGGAGTGGGTTTTTTCACATTGGCTGGGAGAGTGGGCTGGTCAAAGCGCTGAGGGTTCATACTCTTGGTTGAGCATCCCCGGGAGACAAACTTGGACGTGTGGCCACCAGACTCAGGGTTTTTTTGTGCAGCCGGGGCGTTGATGGAGTCCAGCGGTAGAGCGAGGGTACAGCTTTCTGAGCTCAGCTCCTCCAGGTCATCAAACTGGTCGAAGCTGTCAAAGAACTCACTGACTTCAGAGTCTGAGTCTTCTACCGGCTCCCTGGGCCCCCCTGGCACCTGGGGGATGTCCAGCTTGGCCAACAGGCTCTTCTGGTAGCCCACTTCATCCAGGAAAATGATTGGACTGGGGCTGGAGCAGTCCGACTCCTCTGATTCGCTAATATGAGCAGCAGGGGAAGGCTGACGAGCTCCAGGACTGCAGTAGGTCCACTGTGACTCCACATCAGACGACGACCGCTGCACTGTGACTGAAACGTCAGGAGCAGGTCCGTGTTTGGCTGAATGCTTCTGGAAAGACGAGCTGATGATGACGCGGGAGCCGGACAGCTCCTTCTTCCTCCTGTGGGCCGGGATTGTCTGTGAGGCAACGTTGCGTTTCTTCAGATGGCCGAACGCAGCAGCAGCTGAGGAGGAGGAAAGAAAGAAAGCGTTAGAGGGGAGATATTTAAAAGAAGAAAACTATTAATCAGAACTTCATGTGCCCGTAAAGAAGGTTCATTACAAAAAGAGGAGAAAAGTCAAACATTTCAGGACTAATTGATGGATGCTTTAGTGACTAAATATAGGAACAAACTGTTTAAATCGCAATTAATCGCAACCTAAACCCTGACTGAAAACAGAAAAGGGCCAGTCTGGTGGAAAACCCCCACGGACTGGTCCCAAACCCAGAAACCGTATCACTCCACGCTGTGGATGCTGATACTGCAGGAAGCATTAAAATCTTAGATGAGACGTTAGAAGACGGCAGTTGATACCTCGGGCTTGGAACAGAGGTATCAAGTTCAAAAATACAAATAGTTTGTTACCTCACGTAAGTAGAAGGCTATCTATATGTTACTGGAGTAATTATCTTTTAGACAACTTTCTACTTTCAACTCCTTAGATTTTAAAAATAGACTCGTTAGTTTTGTTTCATTTAAGCTCATTTTCATTATGGCCTAAAATAAAAGTAATATATAAAAATAATTAGTTTCATCCAGACAATTAATTTCTTTGTTGTTGGACTCGGTGCTGCTCCAACTTGTTGTTGACCACTTACCAAAATAAATAGTTTTTCCAGATGATGCAAAGTTAAATTTGTCACCATTAGTTATAAAACTAAGAAAATGAAGTCTAAGGAAGTTATCATCCAGAATTGTAGAAAATTCTTCCTTTAATAGAGTAGAGCAGTAAAGCTTCTGGCCTTAACAGTTTTTCCTGCATTACTGAATTTACATATATACTTTTAGTAGTATTAAAAATGTTACTTTTACACTTTTACTGGATCAAAAAGCTAAAGTTGATCCTTTAACTTCTATAAAAGTGTTTTTAAACACCAGGATTTATACTTCTATTGGAGTAATAAACTAGGGGTGTAGGAAAAAAATTGATTTGGGGATACATTGTGATTTTCGACCACCCGATAAAATATACATGTTTCAGTTCCTAGTATAGATTTTTATTTTTTTTATTCAAAACATTTTTACCTAAAACAATGAGGAAAAATGGGCTACCTCCGCGCTGCTAGGCAGTTAGCGCTGTGCGGCGCAGCGCCATATCTGTAGTTGAGGCAGTCACAGTGGAATACGTTGGCTGACTCAAACCCCAAACACCTTGGATACCAAAATAACTAAATGATCAATATCTTAGGATGAACATGTAAAGCAAATGGCTTTTTACCTACACATTTAATTTGATAGCTGGGAAGTTTATCCAAGTTTTTCTTTCTTTTTTCCAAAAAGAGGTGAGAGAGATACGCTTCGCTGACCTGCTCTGTCTGCTCCTCCTTATTCTGGAGGATCACTACTTTATCTGTTTTCTGTCCTCCTGAACTCCCATCATGGGGAAACTTTTCTATTTTAATGTTTCATTCATTGTTTTTGCTCCAGTTTGTCCTGCTCACAATAAACACGATGTGCCACTCCAAAGAGAACCCTTTCCCATGAGATTAACATATTTCATTTTATTTTGCCCCAAAGTGGATGTGTTTTACTTTGTAACCGCATCTCTCTTCCTCTCAGACCAATGAAATTCCTGCTAAATTGCTGCGTAGTCTGACTAAAGTAGACCTGGGTTCTATCTCAGTCGGAGCCACGCTGCCCCCTGCAGGAAATCATCCTCATTGACTTTCAATCAGCGCTAAACGTCCCGACCTGATCTAACACAATGTTCTGTTGGATCGGATACAAAATCAGATTCGATGTGTTCTGGTTTAAGCTGAACACATCTTAATTAATTGCCAAAACACAGTCACGTGGTGTTTTATCCACTCGCCTTTCAAATGGGGCTTTAAAATTTCACAAACATGTTTCAAAATTTGTTTTCATAAATAATTTTTGTTTAATAGCTGTGCAAACAAATAAAATGAGATTTAAAATTTCACCTGACGTGTGACTCTGAGGGAGTAATGCAACAGCAGGTAATCATTGTTAGCCCCGCCCCCTAATGGCCGGCATAATTGGAAACTAGAGGCTCTGACCTTTCAGCGAGGGGTCAGAGGTCATCGTGTGAGCATTCCAGGTGATGTAACCCGCATGCGTTATATAAGCTGCTCTGTTATTCTTATTTTCTATCCAGTTTGGTGATTTTATTGGTAAACACTAATGACTAAATCTCAGGAGCAAAGGCTTTGTCTTATGGAGAAGGTCTCAACTAATTTAAATCAGCATAATTGTTTGACCAGATTCCCTTTTTATAAAATGCATTTTTGCACGTTTGGCATTGTGCTCCCATTCCCTCCTATCACACTGCCCACTAAAACCTCTCTGGAACAAACATGCTTCAACTTATTCAGTCCTAATTAGCTTGAGTTATAGTAAAGATGTGGATCTATTGGCCTCTGAGGACGAGATGATTCTGTTAAACTGAAAGCAGCTTTTCATTTTTAGAGGTGTGTTAACTTTTAATCCCAGACATGACTGCTTTAAGCATCAAACCCATTCCTTCCACCTTAGCTCTAACTTCATGTCTCGTTTTAAGCCCAGAGCTAATGAAACCCTTTCTGTGGGTAAACCTACAGGGATTGTCTCTAGCGTCCTCCTCCTCCAGGTGCTCCAGCGCGGTGACGAAATCATCTTCGATGGAGGAGACCGACAGGTTGGTGTCGTCTTCCTCTGGCTGGCTGGGCTCACTGAGACCCCTCTGAAGGCCCTGGAGCTCCAGCACATAGCGGACCCCTGCTATGTAGCATCCTAGGAAGCCCACCAGAGACGCCACGCTGGCCTGAGCGTGCGCGCCTGAGCTGGGGTTCTGCCTCAGGACGCACACAGCCTTCAGCCAGCACTGAGGGAGACAAAAAGAGAGAAGTTTCTCAGGCTGATTATGGAAAAAAAAAAACAGAGAATAGAGCGTTTGTGTTAAACTGCTGTGCATCCTGCGGACAGGCCAGGTGTTTGATCCAGTTCAGCTGAGCTCAAACGGGGATTTTCTTCAATGTTACAGGAGTGGGATAAGAGCCATTTTGTTATGTCTGCGCTGTGCAAGCTGTTAGAACACAAAATACGTTTTTTGCAAGGCCACACTTTATAACTCACATCCGTGGGAGGTCTCTCCGTCTGAAATGGAAAGACAACCCACAGAATGAGCTGCAGGGCCTCTGTGAACCCAAACAAGACGCAGAGGGCCGGGAAGGACGAGGCTGCAGCGGTGGGCTGCAACAACAACATCTGTCCCACCTGCATTTCCTCCGAGGCGTGAGAAAAGCTCTGTTTCTGTTGGACCGACATGACCAACATTATTTTATCAACAACCGCTGGAGGACATGGAACAAATTATTTTCTGTGAGGTCGAGTAAATGACCTACTTCAAGTCTCAGAGCTTCAGTAGAAAAAAAAACAATACAAACAACCGTTATTAGATTGGATTTTAAACCGTAAAACCGCCGTTTTTTAAGAGGACCAACCATTAGCTGCCTCAACACAGAGCTTAACATCTGCAGAGGGTTTTCTGTGTGAAGCATGAGCTGCACAACCTAATTCTTTAAATAGGTGAACAGCTTTAAAGTGACGGGCTGCTGCACTGGATGCATGTGGGAATCTAAATCTCACATTTTGGACCTGATCTGCTACGGTTTCATTTATTCTGCAGCATTTGGGTTTTTAAGAGACAAGCTGGCATCATTTCCTGCAGCCTTTTAATCAACATGTGGCCTAAATTCCACGGACTTACACTGCAACAGCTCCCCCTGCTGTCCCGTCTCTGAACAGCGCCGCATTTTAAGGGCCCTTGACTGCCCAAGAGAAGAACAAAAGATTTGTCCTGCTACATTTTTCAAATATAAAAACAAAATCCAGCAGTAAAATAAATAATCTTCATGTTCTCCCTCATTTTTCTGCAGTTAACATTGAAGCAAAGCACCCCCCCCTCCCGTGAAATTGCAATAAATGGTTTGGTCCTCAGGTCCTGCATCGCATCGGTTCTCCCCGTCTATCACCAGCAGCTCGCTCGATCCGGGGCTTAAATGCCGCTTCATTTGACGCAGTGATAATGAAACAAAACTAATTAACAAGAAAATGTGTAAATAAGCAGCAGTTTTGTAAAAACATCAGCAGGGGAAAAATGGAGCGTCCCAACGTCTGGGTTTCAAAAAGGAAGAAAAGGAAGAAGAGGAGACATGGGGGGACATGGCTGCAGCCTGTCCATGGTGAAGATGACGAAGGATTTTGCCGTGTGTATATATATATATATATATATATATATATATATATATATATATATATACACACGGCAAAATCCTTCGTCATCTTCACCATGGACAGGCTGCAGCCATGTCCCCCCATATATATATATATATATATACACACGCAAATACAAGAGCCATACCGGCTCGGACGTCGCCCGGGTTAACAAGGTCCGCGTCAGTTGCTAGGGAACCAGGGCAACTTGATGACAAATTGGCTACTGGAACAAGACATAGATGGACTAGAGCAGAAAACTTGGTACTGATGAAATGCTACTATACAAGCGTCCCCAGTGAGAGAGGTTACATGCAGAGACTATGGGAATTATGGCAGCTCCAACAACCATCATCCACACTGACAAAGAAACAACTACTAACTCAGTGTTCTAACATCCGCAAACGGCAGCTCCTATCGCAACTAGAAATTGATGAGGTACAACTGACATGCTGCAGCAAGGAGGAGTCAGGACAACAGGTCAGTAGGGAAATATCATCATCCCAACACACAGAGATTGGGTCCCCAGCCCCAACAACAACAAGCCCACTAAACGTACAGCAGATCATAACCAAACTGGATCCCCTAGTACGATGACCAAAAGACTGCCAAGGCTAAGTGACAGAGTACCCTCTGAAAGTCTTCTAGAAGATGTAAATGCAGCACTACATACTATCCCTACTAAAAACATAACTGAGACCAACGAGCTGACCTACGCCACAGCTACAGTGATCCTAGAGATGCTTGGCTATAAGATAAACACCACAGGCCACAAAGCAGAGCCCCCATGGAGGAGAAGGCTGGAAGCCAAGATCAAGGCAACACGAAGAGAGGTTAGTCAGCTCTCAGACCTGCAGAAAGGTGTAGGGAAAAGGTTACCTAAGTACAACAAGCTGTCCATTCCTGAGGCTCTAGAAACTGCCAAACAAAGACTCGCCGCCCTGGCCACCCACCTAAAGAGATACAAGGGAGAAGCAGAAGCCAGGAGAATAAACCAGGTGTTCTCCACCAACCCATCCAAAGTGTACTCACAGTGGCAGGGTAATTCAAGATCTGATCCACCCAGGGCTGAGACTGAACAGTACTGGAGAAACATATGGGAGAAGGAGGCATCCCACAACACCAATGCTCAGTGGCTGGAAGATCTAAGAACAGATCACAGCAATCTCCCAGAACAAGAACCAGTAACCATTACAACGGCAGATGTCCAAGAAAGAGCGGCAGGTATGAAGAGCTGGACAGCACCAGGCCCTGACATGATCCACACCTACTGGCTGAAAAAACTAACCGCACTTCATGCACGCCTCGCAGCACAAATGAACCAACTGCTGATGGATGGGACCCACCCAGAATGGTTAACCCAAGGACGGACAATCCTGATCATGAAGGATACCCAGAAGGGAACAACCCCATCCAACTACCGGCCAATAACTTGCCTATGTACAACATGGAAGCTCCTGTCAGGCATCATAGCGGCTAAGATGAATAGGCACATGGCTCAATACATGCACCCTTCCCAGAAGGGAATAGGCAGTAACACCAGAGGAGCCAAGCACCAGCTACTAGTGGATAGAGCAGTCACTCGAGACTGTAAGACCAGGCAGACAAATCTGTGCACTGCCTGGATTTACTATAAGAAAGCCTATGACTCAATGCCACATACATGGATACTGGAATGCTTGGAAATGTACAAGATCAACAGGACTCTAATAGCCTTCATCAAGAACTCAATGAAGCTGTGGAAAACCAGTCTGGAAGTCAATGCAAAGCCAATAGCACAAGTCACCATCAAGTGCGGCATATACCAGGGTGATGCACTATCCCCGCTGCTGTTCTGCATAGGCCTGAACCCCCTCAGCCAGATCATCACAAAGACTGGCTACGGATACCAATTCCGAAGCGGAACAATCATCAGTCACCTCCTCTACATGGATGACATCAAGCTGTATGCCAGGAGTGAGCGAGACATCGACTCACTGATCCACACTACCAGGATCTACAGCAACGACATTGGGATGTCATTCGGACTGGACAAGTGCGGTCGCATGGTCTGCAGGACAGCTACAAATACCTTGGGGTGCCACAGGCTAACGGAAACCACGAGGAGATGGCAAGAAAGACTGCCACAGCTAAATACCTACAAAGAGTAAGGCAGGTCCTGAAAAGTCAGCTGAATGGGAAAAACAAGATCCAAGCCATCAACACATATGCCCTACCAGTCATCAGATACCCCGCTGGTATAATAAACTGGCCAAAGGAGGAGATAGAGGCCACTGACATCAAGACAAGAAAGCTCCTCACAATGCATGGAGGGTTCCACCCCAAATCCAGCACCCTGAGACTGTATGCCAAGCGTAGCGAGGGAGGCCGAGGGCTAGTGAGTGTCAAGACCACTGTCCAGGATGAAACAACTAAGACCCAGGAGTACATCAGAAAGATGGCCCCCAAAGACAAATGGCTTGGTGAATACCTCAGGCAGGAGAAAACCGAAAGCGAGGACAAGAAAGAGGAAGGAGAACCATCATGGAGGGACAAGCCACTGCACGGCATGTACCACAGACAAATAGAAGAAGTGGCTGATATCAAAAAATCCTACCAGTGGCTGGAGAAGGCTGGACTGAAGGACAGCACAGAGGCACTAATCATGTCAGCACAAGAACAGGCACTCAGTACAAGATCAATAGAGGCCAGGGTCTACCACACCAGGCAGGACCCCCGATGCAGACTGTGCAAAGATGCCTCTGAAACAATACAGCACATAACAGCAGGGTGTAAAATGCAGGCAGGAAGTGCATACATGGAACGCCACAACCAGGTAGCTGTCATAATGTACAGGAACATCTGCCATTAGTATGGGCTGGAAGTCCCAAGGTCAAAATGGAAGACACCTCCTAAGGTAGTTGAGAATGACCGAGCTAAGATCCTATGGGACTTCAAGATCCAGACTGACCAACAGGTGATGGCTAACCAACCAGACATCGTGTTGATCGACAAACAGCAGAAGAAGGCAGTAGTGATAGATGTGGCAATCCCAAGCGACAGCAACATCAAGAAGAAAGAACACGAGAAGCTTGAGAAATACCAAGGGCTGAAAGAGGAGCTAGAAAAGATGTGGAAAGTAAGAGCAGCAGTGGTGCCAGTGGTAATTGGAGCACTGGGGGCTGTGACCCCCAAACTGGGAGAGTGGCTACAGCAGATTCCAGGTAAAACATCAGAGGTCTCTGTCCAGAAGAGCGCAGTCCTAGGAACAGCTAAGATACTGCGCAGAACCCTCAAACTCCCAGGCCTCTGGTAGAGGACCCGAGCTTGAGGATGACACATACCACCCCACGAGGGGTGAGAAAACAGTTTTTTTTATATATATATATATATATATATATATATATATATATATATATATATATATATACACAAGTCATGGGTATTTGTTGATGGCATTAAGATTATTTCTAAGAGCATTAAATAAAAGTTACTCATTTATGTATAAACCCTGTTATTGATTTTTTATTTCAAAATTCAAAGTATAACATGGATGCATAAACGCCTCATTTTATTTCAGTGTTAAATTCTGTTTAAAGTAACAGATCGTTAAAAATGTCTCCGGAACTTTACTGGTTGATGACTTTCTTTATTCGGACCCCAATGGTTTTTAATTGGTTATTCCTGATCTAACAGTTTGAAACGTGGATAAAATCTGAATGTTGTGATGGAGCCGCTTCCCACTCAGAGCCTTCCCTCCGTTTCATTCAGCCAATCTGCGGTTGACACTTTCAGGGGGGCTGTCAGGAATTTGGGGCCCCATGAAAGACATCACTATTGGGCCCTCAACTCAATTTGCCAAACATCTAATATTTAGCTGATGTTAACCCTCTGAGGACTGCAGCGTTTATCCTGCTGTCCGTCTGGTTTGTAGATGTAAATTCTCAGCCCTCTGTGTTATTTACAGACACCCAATAGGCTCAATAAACTCTGGATTAATCCTGGTTTATTTTTTCTTTAAAACTAAAACCAAAACACAATAACTATAAAAAACTTGCAATCATGCTCCGTTTCAGACGCACCCAGCTGGGCGGCATCATTAATGAAGTGATTCTGCTCCGACATTTAAGGAGAATAACTAAGTAGTTCTATCCAGCAGATCTTAATTTATTCAACAGGTTAATAATCTATTATTAATCTGAATTATTCAGGTAACAAACCTTTCTGAAAGAAACGAGAGGAGGGAAAAGTCTGGGTCAGGGTATGGGATGCCTTCTCTCTCTCCTCTTCTTCCTTTTCTTCCTTTTTGAAACCCAGACGTTGGGACGCTCCATTTTTCCCCTGCAGATGTTTTTACAAAACTGCTGCTTATTTACACATTTTCTTGTTAATTAGTTTCTTTTATTATCACTGCGTCAAATGAGGCGGCATTTAAGCCCCGGATCGAGCGAGCTGCTGGTGATAGACGGGGAGAACCGATGCGATGCAGGACCTGAGGACCAAACCATTTATTGCAATTTCACGGGAGGGGGGGGGTGCTTTGCTTCAATGTTAACTGCAGAAAAATAAGGGAGAACATGAAGATTATTTATTTTACTGCTGGATTTTTTCCTCTCCACTGTCGCTACAAGCATGCTTAGTGTGAGGGATTGCTGAAGAGTCAATGAGTCGATGCAATCAGCTGGTTTTCCTTAGATAGAAAACTTTGAATCAATCTGACTGGATGATCTGGTGAACTGGAAAGTGACCTGAGATGACATGATGTGAATTGGAGCTATAGAAATAAACTGAATAGAATTCAGTGGTTTTCATCCGGATCAGAAGAACGTTCCTGATAGAAGACAGAGGTTACATCTTCAGTTCAGCAGTGTTGACCTTTGCCCCTTCCTGTCTGCTCTCTCTCCTTCCTTAACTTTCTGCCTATTCCTGCTTCACTCATCTTGGCGACTCAGCAGAAAACGTCCCACCAACCTGAGGGCCGTGGTCCCTGTGCTCCGGCAGCCTGCGCGAGTCTCTGAGCAGCAGAACCTCGTCATTTTTCAGGCTGTGTGCGTGGAGAGACCTGAGGAGCTCACACAGCCCCCCAGGCAGGGAGGATAGAGCCTGGGGAAATAAACAAACACAATCAGAACAAAAAAAACAACAAAACAGCCGGTAAAGCAGCCGTTCAGGGTCACCTACCTGCTGGGTGACATCCTCTCCTTCATTGTGCCTGGGCAGACACACAAAATGAATCTGAAAGATCAGAAATTAAGGTCAGCATCATGTTCTCTTTGCTTCATTAGCAGGCTGGCATGTGTGGCTAACCTCCGACAGCCGCGTGGTGTCTCTGCTCGGCAGCTCCAGGCCAACGCTGCACAGCTCCTTCTTGTTCCTAAGGAGGCTCTTTGCAGACTGCGCTCCGGAGTCACGCACCGTCTGCAAGCACACATGCAGGACAGGCTGAGGAGGAAGCAAAGGTTCTGGATCCCTGCTGGCAGAATGACGCTAACAGCGTCGCTGCTGGAAGCAGCGCTTCTATTTTGCTTCAGCTGATATTTGAGGCCGTTTTTAACCCCCGCTGCATTCCTATAGAACACGGAAAGTAGACCACAACCCAGGAAGGTTTGGCTGTTTAAAAAGGCTTCCTGAATGTGGTCGGATGTTTACCTCCAGCCATCTTCACCGAGCATCTCATCAAGCCAGAGAACTCATCCAGACATCAACTAAAGGCGGCCATCTTAGCTGTGATGTCATACTGCTAGGGCCTACCATAGACGATATAAACGTAGACGCCTCACTGGACGCTGTCGGCAGCGAGGCCGACGTGCCTAGAGGGCGGCCATCTTGGGTCAGACCAAAATTCAGAGAGCTGCACTGGAAAAAAATTACTAAAGTCATTTTTTCCCAAAATAAATGCATTTTTTCTTGAATTGAGGAGGTAAAAGAGACATTTTGCCAACGGAACAAGAATACTTACATTTAAAATAAGAATTACATTGTCTTATTTCTAGGGCTAATTATCTAATTATCTTATTTTAAGAGAAAAATTACTCATTCCATTGGCAAACTACCTCATTTATCTACTCAAATTAAAGGTAAATACACTTTATTTCAGAAATTTGTACTTATTTCTAGATCGGTTTTCCAGTGTGTTGTCAGAATGAATAGGAGGCGTCTTAGATCTCATTTTAATCACATGAAAGACGATTCAGAGATAATATTATAATAATCTCTTCCAGGTAACAACCACTGAAAGACCAAAAGCATTTTTAAAATGACCTTTCAGTTAGATTACACAGATTTATTCAGAAAAAACTATTTAAACTGAACTAAATCTGGATTAGATATATGCAGTTATATATTTTGCAACTTTTTAAAAGTTTTATTTGTTTTTACAAATATTAAATATTGATATAGTGTATTATTATTGTTATTCAGTATTTTAAAGGAATGCTCTTTGATAATGAGTATTATGATCTATGGAGGAAAATTTGTTGTAATGCGATTTACAAAAGAGAGTCAAGTTTTTTTTTATTAAATGTATGTACATTTATATTTATTTTTTGTCAATGTCCATACTTTGTTCTAAAATTGTAGTGAAGGGTAAATATATGCCGTGTCTAACTAAAAGCCTTTTGTCCTTATAAGTTTGTCTAAACTTCTTCCAAAACTCTTAAATTTTTTTTATGCATATGTGAACGCTTGTTTTTTAATCAGTCAATGTGTGTCATATATAATATATATTTGTATATTTCTATTTTAGAACTAGTTTTGGTCTTTTAAGTGGTGAAATATCAGAGATTATTGTAATATCATCTTTGCCTGGTCTTTCCTGTGATTAAAATGAGATCTACGGCGCCTCCTAATTATTCTGACAGCAGCTGCCTGAACTGTGGTCTGACCCAAGATGGCCGCCCTCTAGGCACGTCGGCCAGCGTCCAATGAGGGGTCTATGTATATAGTTTATGGTGCCTACTAGGGCTGGGTATTTTGGCCAAAGTCCTGAATCGATTCATTTCGATTCGATCTGTTTTTAAAATAATGAAAGTGGTTCAACTGTTTATTTTTTTTCCCTGTCACATTAAACACAAAGTGCAAACTTGTAAATCAGACAGTTTAAACTTGAGATGTTAACAAAACTGTCTCAAAAGTGCAAACTTGTTTGTGAAAAGTGAAAAAGTGAAGCCTCACTCGAGCAGGCAGACATGCATGAGCTGCATTATCTGCACTGAACAAACCATATTAGCAGCGCTGTCTGTAACAACTACAGGGTGTTTGCTGGTCAGCCTCCATTTGTCTTCAGTCAACCTATTGGTTATATTTGCAGCTGTCTGGCTTGAAGTCATTGTGGTGGTCTGTAGCACGAGATGCAAGGCGCCACTCATCAGGCGTTAGGGTTGCATCAGGCTGAGCTCAAAGTACTGTCGTTTAAGACGGCTCTGTTAATTGTCTCTGCTAAGCGTGTGAGCGATCTCCATGTGCTTTCAGTGAATCTACGCTGTGGGGACTCTAAGGTGGAACTGAAACCCAACCCTGCTTTTATACCAAAGATTATTAACCCTGCTCCATCATGCCGCCCTCTTGAGTTGGTGGCCTTCTACCCTCCTCCCTTTTCCCTCTCTGGAGCAGGAGCGACTCCACTCGCTCTGCCCAGTGTGAGCTCTGTGGATGCATGTGGAGAAAACAGCTGGTTTCTGCAAATCTGATCAGCTGTTTGTATCATGGTCCCCACCACATAAAGGAAAACCCTCACTAAGCAACGTCTCTCACATTGGATAGTGGGAGCTATTATCATGGCTAATGAGGTTAAGGGCCTCTCGCCCCCTGCAGGCCTGCCAGCTCATTCCACCTGTGGTATGGCATCATCCTGGGAAATCTGTGGGGCTACACTGGCCCACACGGTTCTGGGTGTGGGACCTTAACCTTTATAAGTTAGGTCTTTAAGTAAGCTTATCTGGCAATACGGGAGTTACAGCATCCCATAGTGAGATCCCAAAACAAATGTTGAAAGAGAACTTTAGGTTAAGGAATTAAGCCCGGTTCTCTGAAACATCAGTGACGTATCTCACCAGATCACCCTCCTTACCTGGAGCGAGGAAGAGGTGTGCTTACTAGGCTGAGGATCACCAACGTGATGTCAGGTTCTTATACTGAGGATAAGTCCCTCCCCCAGCAGCAGACATCACCTCTGTGAGCCAGTCATGACTGGCGTAATGTTAAAGAGCTTCTGGAGACGGCGCTGGGGGCGTGTCCCTTAGTGAGATACCTCACTAATGTTTCAGAGAACTGGGGATAATTCCTTAACTAAAGTTCATCCAGATTACCATCCTGCCTTCAAAGATTATTTCTCTGTGGGAGCCGCTCAGACCCCCACATACCGGCGCTGCGCTGTCACTGGGAATCCCCAGCAGCAGCTGCCTCAGGCCCGCTCGCCTCTCCAGGGTTTTCCCCTCCTGTTGGTGGCGGCTGGAAGTAGATGTTAGCGTTTTTCAGGTCTGTGCTACAAACTGCAGGCAGCAGGATAATAAAAGCCAACATATTCTGCCGGCAGGTTTCTACATTTGAAGTTAATTTAGGCGTTAATAAACGGTTTCAGAGGAGTGATCATAGCGCTCTGCATCAGCAGTGCTGCGTCTGACTCCCTGCCAGCTCCCAGATCAGCTTCTCTCATTGGTTGATGCAGCGCATCCAGCAGCTAATGCTTGTGAAGCGCCTCAGATGCTCATGAGGCGCCGCTGCTCCTGCTGGTCTAGACGCTGAAGGACCTTTAGCTGCACCTTAATGCGCGTCAACCATTGACTTAAAGGAATAGTACACCCAAAACATGATTAGCCTTCATTTTCTACTCACTCCCATGCTGAACAACACTCTGGAGTACTTTTTTGATATCTCAAATGCATCTGGAGATCTGGGAGGCTTCTTGCTGTCTGCTGACATTCAAATAATGGAGGTCTATGGCGCCCGAGGCAGAAAGGTCCATAAAAGTCCACAAAAAACGTGTCAATATTCCTCCATACTGCTCGTCCAATGTATTCCAAGTGTCCTGAGTGGGTAGCATCCAGAATTTACTCGAAATGAAGTCATTTAGAATGTTTTTAGAGCATAAACAGTAGTGTATAGGATTTCCTGAAAAGCATGGGGGTGAGTAGAAAATGAAGGCTAATCATGTTTTGGGTGTACTATTCCTTTAACATGTAAACTAGCTGCTTCTTCTGCCTCTGCTGCTTGCGGTCTGAACGTACCATTCAATCTTTAGCATCGTGAATAAACACAACCACCCAGGATTGGACTCCAGGAAACTGCACTAAGGAGGGATTTATTTAATAGATCTGGAAGCAGATAATTTGCATAATGAGTCGAATCCTTTTCTTTCTCTGTGTTAGCGGACCGGTGAGCAGAGAGGCGGTCCAGCCGAGGTCTTAAGAGGGCGTCTGATCATTATTCTCCTTCCTAACGGTGTTACCTAACATTTCACACAACGGATCTTTTAGACAAATCATTTTAATAAAACATCCTGGCAGACAAACCTCTCGTCTGATGGGCGCCCTGGACCTTACAAGGACTCCTCGGACACGAACACCCGCGTCCATGACAACGGAGAGCCGCTGGTCGTCCGACTGTACGTTCACCTGGAAACAGAAACAGCATGGACTGTTAATGACCTCCTGATATCGTGAGTATCAACAGAAGAAGAACTGCTGTGCCCTCCCTTCCTCCATGACATCACCTCCGTGAAGCACCGTCAACCACTGATCTCCATTTATTCACCTGGGGTGCAACGATAGCAGGAAGGAATAGATGGCGTCCCTTCATGCCCCTCTCAAATCCGATGACTGTGAAATTACCTGTGGAACGTCTTCCCAATGCTTCACAGGTGGGTATTTTTACTGCGTGTCTCTGTGGGAGTGGGGAGTACCAATATGGCGGCCGTTGAATAAATAGAGATCAGTGTCGTCAACATAAACGGCAACCTTTACGTTCAAATAAAAACAGGAAGAGGTCAGGAGGTTTGATCTGCAGGAGTTTAGCCGTTAGCATCTAGTAGCTTTACAATCAGACACGACGGAACTCTTAACGATGGGATGTAGGTCTGGGGATTTAACTAGGCCGTTCTAGGAGGATTCTGCTTTGATCCTTCACCGCATTTCTGGCTGCATGTTTAAGGTCCAACCTCAGTCCAAAGTCTTCTGCAACCTGATGTGGTTTGATGCAGACCAAAAAAAGATGCGGTCTCATCTGACCTCAGCCTCCATGTTTGTCCTGTCAAACTGAAAGAATGACTTCAAGGTTCAAACTCTGGTTTAAGTTTAAGTTCACTTCCAACCGTGAGAAACCCTGATGAATCACTATTATGCTGCGGAGAAGTACCTCAGGTCTGTGACCCGCCTGGACGATCAAACGGAGGCTTTTCTGTGTGTGTCAGAGCGAACGGAAACAGACTGCTGAGCATGGAGAGAGGAGGCAAAATATTTACAGTGAAACAGGAGGAAGTTTTCCCATGAAACCCAAACCTCTCCTTTGAGGTGCGATCCAGAGCGGTCGGCTGAGTCAAGATGCGGGCAGGTGGGGCGTCTGAGTCCGTCCTGCATCCTGAGCGGCTGCTGGGGAACAACCGGCGCAGTCAGCTTCCTCTGCTGCTCCGCGACCTCCTGCTTCCCTCACTGCTCTAAATAAGAGCCAAACCTCAGCTATGCGCAGCCTCAGGTTCAATCAACGGAAGACGCCAAAGTCACGCCATCTTCATTCAAGGCATGAAGTTAAACTTTCACACCAATGCAATCAGTGATTGTGAGCAAATCTATCAATGCTCAGGAGTTTTGAATCTCACAGCGAAAGCAAAAAAACTAGGGATGCACGATATAATCGGCCCCCTATCGGTATCGGCCTTAAAACTGAATATCGGACATCGGCCACCCCACCGATATTTAACACGATATTTGATCAGCTTCTGAGTTTCTAAAGTCTAAAAAAAAAAAAATTAATACTACTTCTTCTTCTTCCTCAAAAACTTCTTTTCTACAGGCTTAAAAACTTCTAAAGACGAAGGAAAAAATATTGATCCATTAAAATATCCCAATATCTTCATATGTTGATATATTGCCATTTAAAAACACCATATCAATCTCTTTTACTAATGAAATATTGCTATATGTCATCGTTATGCTACGAAATCCCCCGAAAATTCACCAAATGTTGCCATATTTTTATATGTTGATATATTGACGCGGTATCGATCTATTTTACTAACAAAATCTCACAAGAATTTGCAAAATATCACGAGTTTAAAACAGAACGATGAAATTTCACCAGATTTTAAAAGTAAAATAGATCGATACCGCGTTTTTAAAAATCTATTTGATATCAGCATATGGAAATATATTTGAGTATATTATTTTTCAAAGTGTCAGAAATGGATAACAAAACTGCTATTTTCAATGATTACTTATTTTTGTCCAGCTTTAACATCGGTATCGATATCGGTTATCGGCTACATGAGTTTTAAAATATCGGCATATCGGATATCGGCCAAAATCTCAATATCGTGCATCCCTAAAAAAAACTTAACCTGAACCAGGCAGGTTGCCATGGAGACGGAGAAACAGAGGGTCAGGGGAGAGGGGCGGAGCTTAAGGAACACCTGACAGTCGTTCTGGATTCGCCTTTCAAGGATTAAGGATCGTTTTCTGGTAGCAGCAGGAAAAACTGCAACCTTTGATTTGAAATATTAAAGAGTTGCTTTCACAGCCTCGGCGCTCATCGCCACACCCAGTGTGACATCACCGCCACTGACAGCAGGAAGCATGATGGTGACAGGGCGAGCCAACACAAAGCCTCCAGCAGAACATCGTCTGTTTGCTGATTTCATCAAACGTTTTACTGAACCGTGTCTCTGTGTGATGATTAAGCTCCTCTGTTCTCTTTAAGGTCAGTTTCAGCTCACTTTGCCTTCTGGATGCTCAGGGACGCTCAACATTTCTCAAGCGTACTTCAGCGTATTTCAATGTGCTTCAGCGTACTTCAACATGTTTCAGTATACTTCAGCGTGTTTCGGCTTACTTCAGCATATTTCAAAATGCTTCAGCGTTCTTCAGCGTATTTCAATGTGCTTTAGCGTACTTCAGCGTGTTTCAGTTTACTTCAGTGTGCTTTAGTGTGCTTCAGCATACTTCAGCATTCTTAAAGCGTATTTCAATGTGCTTCAGCGTTCTTCAAGCGTACTTCAGCGTACTTCACCATTCTTCAAGTGTACTTCAGCATATTTCAATGTGCTTCAGCGTTTTTCAAGCGTTCTTCAAGTGTACTTCAGCATATTTCAGCGTGCTTCAGTGTACTTCAGCATGTTTCAGTGTACTTCAACGTATTTCAGTGTACTTCAGCATATTTCAGTGTACTTCAAGCGTATTTCAGTGTACTTCAAGCGTATTTCAGAGTATTTCAATGTGCTTCAGCGTTTTTCAAGCGTTCTTCAAGTGTACTTCAGCATATTTCAGCGTGCTTCAGTGTACTTCAGCATGTTTCAGTGTACTTCAACGTATTTCAGTGTACTTCAACGTATTTCAGTGTACTTCAAGCGTATTTCAGAGTATTTCAATGTGCTTCAGCGTTCTTCAGCGTGCTTCAGTGTACTTCAGCATGTTTCAGTGTACTTCAACGTATTTCAGTGTACTTCAGCATATTTCAGTGTACTTCAAGCGTATTTCAGTGTACTTCAAGCGTATTTCAGAGTATTTCAATGTGCTTCAGCGTTCTTCAGCATGCTTCAGTGTACTTTAACGTATTTCAGTGTACTTCAGCGTATTTCAGCATTCTTCAAGTGTACTTCAGCATATTTCAATGTGCTTCAGCGTACTTCAGCATGCTTCAGTGTACTTCAGCGTATTTCAGTATACTTCAGCGTATTTCAGTATACTTCAGCGTGCTTAAGAGTTTTCACTGTGCTTCAGAAGCTCATAACTTATAGCAAACATCCCCATAACTTGTTTTTGCCAGGTTTTTCGTAGGTCAGGCTACACTGGTCTAAATCATCAGAAGCTGAACATCACCTTCCATCCATATATTTGATGATATCTCTCTTTTAATGGTGAATGGCTTCTTATGTCCAGTTCATTTTTGAAGTGAAAATGTTGAACTTTTTGGTGGCCGCTTTGGTTTTGGCAGGGACGCATGAAAACATCATCATTGTGCTTTTGAAGGAAAAACCGACGTTTTAGATTCATCTGGTGCCGTTTTCCAACAAGCAGAGACAGAGGAAGTTCTCTCTGCAGAAAGCAGCTATTTTCACCTGAAACTCGTCAAGTTCAAAAACATAAAACACATGGTGCTCATTGTGAGACCACCTCTGTCTTCTTCCTCTGTCCTCCTAAATGTTACGCAATATCTAATGCAGGGTTGGGTATTTCCAGCTCCTGCAACTTTTAGATGTGCCTTCGGTTGGATGTAAACGTTTCAGGATACCAACTTTCCTTTTTGATAATGCTTCTAGTTAGAGTGGCTCAGGTTATCCTGATCTATCTCTATAGTTCTGCTGCTATAGGCTTAGACTGCTGGAGGACATAGGGACCCCTTTTTCTTCATCCTGCTTCATTCTATCTCTATTCTCCCACTCTGCAGAATCTGTTAGTTCAATCTTTAACGTTCTGCTCTCTCTGCTTTTCTCATAGTAGCTTCATCTGGTCTGTTCCTGTTTGGCTGTGACTCCATCCTGGAGAGAAATATCAGCTGTGCTGCTGCCATCAACACCTTTGTTTATAGATGCAGGAGATCGGCCTGTTTTCCAGTGTAGTCCTGTTTCTCTGACTGTGACTAACTGGATGTGCTCTCTTCATCCTCTGACATGGGAGCTGGCTCGGAGCTCGTCTGCCTGGCTTTGTGTTTCCTGGACGGGGCCGCCTGTGGAGCTGGTTGACAGTTGCCTTTTGTATCTATGCTTCTTTTTCTATGTCTGCTTCTGTCTCCTTGAACCCCAGTGGGCCTCAGCAGATGGCCGCTCACACTGAGCCTGGTTCTGCTGGAGGTTTCTACCTGTTAATAGGGAGTTTTTCCTCTCCACTGTCGCTACAAGCATGCTTAGTGTGAGGGATTGCTGAAGAGTCAATGAGTCGATGCAATCAGCTGGTTTTCCTTAGATAGAAAACTTTGAATCAATCTGACTGGATGATCTGGTTGAACTGGAAAGTGACCTGAGATGACATGATGTGAATTGGAGCTATAGAAATAAACTGAATAGAAAATAGTTCAACTGGACTCCATTTAATTTCTAATATTTATGTCCATAAAGCATAAAGAACGTGTTTGCTGCTGTCTGGAGAGGTGATGTTAACACTGAAATAAAATCCACTCAAACAGGCAGACAGGAAATACTTCACAGTGGGAAGAAGCCGCAAACATCGCATCG
Organism: Cyprinodon tularosa; assembly: GCF_016077235.1. Taxonomy (NCBI): domain Eukaryota; kingdom Metazoa; phylum Chordata; class Actinopteri; order Cyprinodontiformes; family Cyprinodontidae; genus Cyprinodon; species Cyprinodon tularosa. The sequence goes on from NW_024039703.1 coordinate 188,640, forward strand.
ATCCTGGCCGGATGGCTGCGCTGCTGGCCGGGAGGCTCCCACCAGGACAGGCGGCTGCTTCAGGGGGAGCAGCCGCCTGTCGGCCCCGGCAGCAGGGCAGCAGGCCACGGAGGAGCCTCGCTGCGGATGGTGATGGAGAGCTGAGGTCCAAACAGACCAGACGCTTCTAGAAAATGACATCAGTCCGCTGCCCGGTGGGCTGTCAATCACGGAGCTAGCAGCGCGAGCAGGCAGGCCGCGCGCGCTCAGCTGTCCGCGTAACACCTCTGGCTAGCTGGGCCCAAAACACGACGCTGACATCGACACGCGTGGAAACCGCCTGCCTCCATTAAAACACAGCGAGCGTTTAAACATGTAGGAAAGGCCGGTGGGCGTCAGAAAGCCGCCAGAGCTTACCTCTTGGTCGGACTCCAGCAGCTCGGAGGGAGCCGCTGGCTGGGATGGGCGGCCCGATGGTGATTAGACAGCTTAGGCTTCATCTAACCTAAAGGAGGAACGGGGATCATCCTGTCAGAGCGGAGCCGGGATCTACCGTCTATATGCACATCTCAGACGCTTTTGATTTATTCTGATTAAAAATGGAAAACAATTGTCTGTCTGAAAGCCAGATGTTACCGTTCATTTACCGAGAACCGAACGACACGGCTCCAAGAATCGAAGCGAGCTTCACATTCACGGCCTGTTTCCCACAGTCTTCCCAGGAAAACAACAGTCAGGCATGAGCAGCAGAACACAGATAGAATTAAGACGTCGCCCCGTTTAAGGCAAAATAATCAAACACGAGCTGAGGAAGTACAATTAATTCCAATTTTATTTAATAAAAACTGTTAATAATAACTTGATAAATGTAGAATAAAATGAAGCTGAATGTTTGGGAGGTACAGAAGTGCGTCCTTCAGGTCCAAACACAGCATTCAACTCAGGTTTAAAATGTTTATTTCTCTTCCAGCGTGTCTGTTATAAATACGATGCTGTTCTTTGGGATCGATGTCACACTGATGACCTCGTTTGGGTCAAACTGTAGCTGTCTACACTCTAGAATACTTTATTATAAGGAGGTCATTGCAAAACAAGCCCAGGGGCGGATTTAGGAAATTTGGGGCCCTTGGCAAAGACAGGCAGGGGGCCCTCTGAATTGATAAGACAACTCTTCATTTAAGATGATGGTTTTATGCTTTTTGTCATTTCATGAAGTCGTTTGCCATGAAGTTTTATGCTCCATTTTTCTATTTTGTAAGCTTTTGCCCAGGAAATGGAGAAGCTGCAGGTTCAACCCTCCTCTGGCCTGACCATCCACAGGATCCCATAAAAGGTCCCGACCGGAATTATACAGCTGACTTCACAAAATGAGCCATGAGTGACGTTTCTGTCCAGGACTTTTAGTATAATCCGTCTGAAAGCAGCTGATAACTGCAGCATCTTCAGAACCAGCTGGTTTTACTCGGTTCTGGTCCTTTTCCTGGGAGTGATAAGCAGGGGCGGATTTAGAAAATTTGGGGCCCTAGGCAAAGACAGGCAGGGGGCCCTCTGAATAGAGAAGACAACACATCAAACAGCCCCATTCTCCAGATAGAGAAATGTTAATAGAATAGACATCCATTATCTGTTCTAGGTTGTGTCCCTCTCTTCTTGTCCCTTTTCTTCTTGTTTTCCTCTCTATGTTTTGTACTCAGCTGACTTTTCATGCTGTCTCTAAAGGAATGAAAGATTTTTTCCAAGCACTAAGCTCACTTAGCTGATTGCTCCTTCCTGTGTTTCCAAAAAGGCCAAAGTAAATAACCCAGTCCTTCTTTTCACTGTAGACAAGCCATGATCTGCTTATCTGTTCTCCATGTTTCATTTGGATGAAATAATAGCTGCATGAATCATGACAGCAGACAAGATAGAGGAGAGCAGGAGGCGGGGTTACCAATCTACTCGCTCTGGAGAGCAGAGTTCGCTGCTTTTAGATGTTGTCTCCAAAGTCTCCAGTTGCAGAAAAAAGTCTCTAGATTTGGCGCTAGGAGCTTTTTAGAAATCAAAGTGCTAGAGGGGTCTGAAAAGTGGCTAAATATAGCGACTAAAGCGCTAAGTTGGCAACACTGCTCTTTGCATGGTTTGTTTTCAAATGGTTTGCTGCTGTCTGTTTGGACCTTTCTGAACATGTGCAGCAAATGGACTGATCCAATATGGTGGACACTGAAGGGGGGGGGCTGAGACACAGTTAATATTATCAGCGTTCTGATGGCATTTTGAGGAAAGGATTTTTCTCAAAAACATAATTAATGTGCAGAAATAAGGAATAGTTGTATTAACCATACATGGAAACAGAGTTTTATGGGGCCCCCAGGAACTTGGGGCCCTAGGCAGCTGCCTAGTATTGCCTAATGGTAAACCCCTAACCCCACCCCCACCCCGGTCTGAACAGAAGGAGACAGAAAAACATGGTGCATATATATTTGGTTTTATTGAAAAGAGAAATATGAACAAGTAGCCTGTTTCAAGGCACCCTAAAATATACAACAAGGGCTGAATCATTTATTAATTCCCAATACAAAAATACACATCTGTGACTCCAAATGGTAATAAATAGGTAATCATGCATTCTAACCATAAAAAGGCACAGAAAACAGTTACTTATAGTAGTCATAGAAATGATCAACTACTTTACCAAAATCATCCAGATAGTAATACAGGTGAGAACTGTAACATTATATTCCAACTGTGAAAACACAATACGCGTTATATCATTAAAACCTTAGGCAATAAATATGCAAATATGTCTGTAGCTACATATATAGTCTTAAAAAGGAAACCTGTGCCGTTGTAAACATAATGTAAACAAATGAAACTTCTCCTTTAGGGAAACACAGCATCTTTTTCTGGATCTGTGTGGGTTTGTTAAAACCAGGCAGTTTGCAGCATTATTTACAGACCAGTGGGAAACACAGCCTGGGAGGCACGAGGCCACTCCCACTAGTGAACAGGAAGGGGAGGAGCTTTCTGGTCTGAGCAGGCAGAGGGCCGCCATGATGCCAGGGTTGGAGAGAATAAACCAACAGAAGGTTGGGATCTGAAGGAGACATTTTATCAATAATATGTACAAATTCATTGTTTAGTTAAACTACTGAAACCATCTCCTGCAATATGACGTCATTTCTCATAAATAAAGATCTTTGGCTGATTAACAGGAAGGGAAAACACAGATTAGTTTGTTTTATCAAATCAGGGAGCAACTCCGGTCAACTGAACTGATTGTCTCTGAAGGAAACTGAGCTGAAGCTGGGAAATGTCGCCCCCTGCTGGGAGATTATAGCTAACACATGATGAGGACTGCCCAACCAGATTTATTAAAAAATAATGTCTTGATTTTGTGATTTTTATTTATGCATAAATTATGAGCAGAAAATATGAACCTAAAATTTGACGTGTCTTTACTGCGCTCTGAAAAAACGACTAATTAGGGCTGCAACTAACCGTTATTTAGAAAATAGATTCATCTGTCGATTAATTTTTCAATTAATTGATAAATAATCAGATAGCCAAAGACTTTTTACTTAATTAAAACAGGTTAAACTAAATCTTTTCCACTTTAGGAGTTCTGGATAGAGCAGACTGACAGAGGAAAAATATATATTTTTTATCTTAAATGCAAAATATTTCTATATTTTTTCACATTTTTGGTATAATTCCTGCTCTAATTGGGCCGCTCTGTCAGCTTAAGGCATTTCTTAGAGTCTCTATACTCCAGTTAATGATAGAGCTCTAATTATTTAATGATTGTTTCAATAATTAATTAATTAAATTAATTGTTTCAGCCCTTTTTCCAAAGCTTTAGTTTTTCATATTTAGTCTCATTTTATATTTAAACCTCATTAAAGCTCCTTTTATCAGGATTTCAGGTATAAAAAAGAAAGAAAAGAAAGAAGGGCGTCTTTATCTGCGCTAAGAAAAGTAAATCAGGAAAACATTTTACACATAAAAATCTGCAGGGCTAAACTCTGATAGAATAATCAAAATAAAACCGCAGCCCAACAAACTCCTCACCAAGGGGACCTCATGGTGCATTTAATGCGTTCGTTTCTGTTAAAATTAATTAGTAGAAAACCTCCTTCAGCATCAAACATGGAAGACGGGGGTTCTGGTCACATCAGACCAACATTTAGGATTAAAAATGGATTTTATGACTCAGCTTCTATAAAGGATCGTCTCAGGAGGCGGAGTAGAAAAACATGCCGCACTTTTCAGACTGCATGGTGTTAAAACAGGCGTCCTTCCTGTTGGTTCATCACAGAAACTTTGAATCAAACACATTGATGGTTGTAACGGAGGATCAGCTGGTTTTTATCTCCCAAAATGGCGTCTTTGGGGGATTTCTCTTCTACTAAAATAGGTCTGCAATAAAGGAATGCATAAAAGATAGAATTCAGCATAGCATAAATATCTTTTGTTATTACTGTCTGCACTAATGTTACATAATTTAATACACTGAGAATATTTGTTAGGAAAAGTAAAAAGACCAAACAAAGTAGGATTGCTTTTCAGCTGAACGTGCTACAAACCGTCACCGTTTGTCCTAAAAACCACATTAAATCATCACATAAGACAACAGTCAGGTCCGCTCGGCGTCTCATTCCCCACACCCCCCCCCAGTCTTAGTAGCGCATCATCCTGGAAGCACAGAGGAGAAAATCTACCAAAAAAATCAACCACTGGAAGAAATGTGGAGGAAACTGACTTTACAAATCCTCACCCAGAAATATAGAAAATAGAAAGCAAACACTCTGCATTTCTCCCACAGATAAAAGTCGTTTTGCAAAGCTTCAGAGAACAAAACTAGAGATCATATATTGCACCATTAGAATACCACAATGTTAAGTAAGAGAGTTTAGAAGGAAAACCAGCGATGCACAACTGTTAGAGTTTTATACTCTGTCCGAAAGAGGAACATGCCAGGTCAGCAAACTACAAAATGCATAAGGCTACAACACCTACAAACATGGTTTGCATCCACTTATTTACTGTATGTACAGTGCATAAGTATGTACAAACGTAGCATCACACCTAGAAATATACCCTGTAACGCCATCAGTCAGAAACTAGCAGGTTAAAGTTTCTATCGAGGTGTAAGAAGAAGAAGAAAAGCTGCACTTGAGCAAACGTGATGCAGGCTGCAGGTCAGCCGCTTCCTTACAAAAAAACGCTTTCTATTTGCATTAATATGGAAGCATATCGCATTCACCATAGAAAAACAATCAGACAGCTTATCTCAGAATTAATCTCAGAATTCTGACTTTTTTCACAGAATTCTGACTTTTTTCTAAGAATTCTGACTTTTTTCACAGAATTCTGACTTTTTTCTTATATTATACAGAAATAAAATTAAAAAATCTGTTAACTTTTTTAATTTTTTCAGTGGCCCTAATCCTCTTCTGTACATATAGATGTGATGTTGGCAGGAATTTTATTTCAACTTATCAGGAAAATTCCTGCATCACAGACAAGTTATAGAAAATAAAGTCAACTACAGTAGATATGCACCATTAGACTGTACCTGTTAAAAGGTCGGTATCTGGTAATTATGAGATCCTGATCTCAATATCATGCAATCTTATCTTGTGATTATGAGAAAAGATCTCATAGTTATAATATGTTATGTTTAGGAGATGAGGAAGGACAGTCATTGCTGAGCTACGCTACATGAAACATGAACAATGAGTGGATTGTCAGATTTAATCTGCTTTTATTTCCTTTTAGTGGAGCGATGCTGGGAAATCCTGAGTTTCCTTAGTGTGAATGGAATTAGTTTTATTTGTGAGCATTGTGCAGTAGGTCCACTCTACTCTGACCTGCTGGAAGTCGCTCTGTTCCTGCAGGAGCATTTAAAGCAGCATTGGATGCTTTATGGCTATAAATGAATGCATCTGAAATGCTCCAGCTGGCTTGGTGGCATCCAGAGAACTGTCCTTCTCAAAATCCAAGATCCTCAAGGATTAGAGCTGAGGCTTCAGCATCGTTTAAATATACCAGTATATCATGCAGCATGTCGATTCATATGAAAAACTAAAACTAAACAGAATCTGGATTAATGGAGCTGTTGACAGATTTTCATGCATGGTTAAAAGGCTGCATGCTAACTCCACTAGTGGTAATCCAGGGTTATAGCTGCGTACTTTACAGACGAAGTGAAAAACAGGAGCGGAGCTCCAACGCGGATCAGACCTCGGTACAGAGAGACTGTTCAGTGAAACAGATGCAGAGATTTTAAAGTTGTAGGGAAATTATATTTAAATGTCGAATCGTTCTGGCTTAAACATGGATATAAATGTTCTCTTTATCAGACCAGATTGTCCCAAAACTTAGAAGATTTCTATTTCAAAATTTGGTTTAAAATCTGTGTTTTTTCCGTTATCTTCTGCAGGCCAGTTAGTTCTACGTCAGCCTGAACACCTAAATTCATCCAATCATATATCAACGGTCATCTGTCAATCACATTTTTCAGTCATAGCATCTTGATTCATCTGTCGCAGCTAATATACGCAACGGTTGAAACCAGAATCCTTTCCTTTCCCATTGAGTTGCGTCCCAGTGTTCACGGGGATGGACGTCTGTGTCTTCGGCAGGCGTAGAGCTAACAGAACTGGCAGCGTTGCGAGGCAAGGGCTCAAACATGTACGGCTGGAAGCCTTCTACACCAAACCAAGCTTCTGCCGCCCTGGCGTCCTCTTCCACAACATCTTCGTCCCCGCTTTCCTCCTCTAAATAAAAAATGGATGACGGAGGAGACTCATCCATCCGACACTAAACTCTCCTCCTCTTGCGTGTTTCCTCTGTCCATAGCGTTCCTTGACAGCGTCGTTTCTAAGTCACCTATTTAGTGCTACTTGGTCCCAATGAAATTTCCCATTGGGAACCTGCTAGCGCTAAGTTGCTAACTGGTTAGCAGCAAACCGACCAAAACCAGACTTGATTGCGAACCTTCCGCCACAACAATCCCGCCCCCTTGATAATCGACCGATCACATTCACTTTATTCACTCGTGTAAAGTCGGGCACCACTAAGGGAGAATTCGGAAATGCGACGTTTGGAACAGCCGCTTCCCTACGAATTTAAGAGTTAATGATGAAGACCAGTTTTCTGAGCGATGCTTCATTACTGGCTCAAATATTCATGACTCCATATATTCACAAGAACTCGTTATAATGAGATCTTTTCTCATAATAATGAGATAAGTTGTCTGATTTTTTTCTTTGGTGAATGCAGTACACTTCCGTACATCAGCCATCGGCCAAAAGGTACAAAGTTGAGGTGACTTTTTATTCTAAATAATGATATGAGGATTTATTCTTGCATAAAGCAAGATGTGAAAAGTGCCTTTTTATGTATTCCTAAAAAATACCGAGCGACTCTGATGGCACAGACCCACAGGTCTACTGGGAACCGCCTGGAACGGGATTCTGCTGGTCCCACCGGGAACCAGGCCCCCCAGCAGAAACCAAACCTTTCTGGCTTCATCTTCACATCCTGGTTGAGATAAAGCATGTTTCACCATAAACCACTGAACGTATGGCACTCCACAGGAACCTTTGACACGTCACCGTCATGCAAGCAAAAATAAATAACGACACGCGGGTTCAGACCCATCAGGTCGGGTTCAGTAGTGACGAATGGCGTCGCAATACTTCAAGTGTTTTCTCACACACCAAAAAAATCAAGACACTTATCATGCAGTAAAAGATACTTAAGGTTTAGCAAGCGTAGCATGCAGCGGCGGATGGCGAAGCGGCAGCAGAGTCCAGCCGCTTGCTGTCGCGCTCGGATGCGGCTGCGATCCGTCACCCTGGAAGCCTTAGTTATGCTACTGGTTCCCCGCAGCCCGGATCACTGGATGCCTGATGGTTTCCTGACGGCTGTGAGAGCAGATTTACTCTCAGAAAGCTTAAGTTGTGGTGAAGAATGGCGACTCGCTGTCGGACTTTTCCGGAACGCCATCCTGACACCGAAGCATGAACGGGTCCTGGTTCTGTCCGTGGCAGCAGAGGGGTTCAGCATCCTCCATCCTCTGTGTCGCTCCGAGGCGCGTTGGGGAACGGGGCCCCCCTCCCCTCTCTGCTGGGTTTACTGCCAGGTCAGAGGTCAACCATGAAGGCCTTGGCCAGCTCCTTAGTTCCCTGGAGAATTCTCTTCATATGACCCACTTTCGATATCCCCAGATCCTGAGACAAAGAAGGAGAAGCGATTTTATCAGGTGAGATTCTATCAGGATAAAACAGATTTCCTCATTTAGAATAACCCAAACTTCATGATCACCGCTAAACTGGCTGCTTTTCTGAATCCAGGATCGTTGCTCAGCAGGACATCCAGACCATAAAACAGTTAGAGTCAGACTGCGCTCCCGGCCAGGCCAGACGGTCCCACCACTGAAACCAGTTTCCGCACCAGTCACTGGTATCACTACCACTATCCAGGCTCTGACGTCCCGTTTTATTCTCTATTTTAGATTCTATCTAGCTTCAGTTGGTTCAGCTATTTAGTTCCTATCCAAACAATAATAGAGATGATAAAAAAAGTTCACTAATTAATCAATAAGCAAAAATAATATTTTCTTTGCCATTTGAGTAGGAATCCTGTGTAAAAACGTCCACTGATCAAACTAATGCTGCGTTCTCACTGGGCGCCTTCTGGGAGTCACAGACTCTGGTTTACATGCAAAGTCTATTGTGGACGGTGTAGAGAGGTCCAGCGGCGCATCCAAGCCGCTGGATGCCGGAGCATCAACCAATCAGAAGAGCTGATGCAGGAGTTTTCGGGGGAGACGGACTCTACCTGCAAGCTGTCATCGCGTCTGCAGACATTTTGCATGTGAAAATTAAATAAATATTAAACTCCAAAGGTTAAATAAAGCTGAAAGAATTGATTGCTATGAAGAAGGAACAGAGAGCAGCTCTGATCATTATTGCTGCACTAAAAGATTTTTTTATCAACTATGGAGAAACTGTTTATAAAAACCCAAATTAACAAGAAATGTTAAAACCTGCTGATGAAAAATACACAAAACTTAAAAAACTCTTTCTATTCACTTCCAGCCACTACGAACTGGTACAGTACAGACTGGTAACACCTTGCTCAGACTGGTAACTGCTGGCTCAGACTGGTAACTGCTGGCTCAGACTGGTAACCGCTGGCTCAGACTGGTAACCGCTGGCTCAGACTGGTAACCGCTCGCTCAGACTGGTAACAGCTGGCTCAGACTGGTAACTGCTGGCTCAGACTGGTAACCGCTGGCTCAGACTGGTAACCGCTCGCTCAGACTGGTAACAGCTGGCTCAGACTGGTAACTGCTGGCTCAGACTGGTAACACCTTGCTCAGACTGGTAACTGCTGGCTCAGACTGGTAACTGCTGGCTCAGACTGGTAACCGCTGGCTCAGACTGGTAACACCTTGCTCAGACTGGTAACAGCTGGCTCAGACTGGTAACTGCTGGCTCAGACTGGTAACTGCTGGCTCAGACTGGTAACCGCTGGCTCAGACTGGTAACCGCTGGCCCAGACTGGTAACACCTGGCTCAGACTGGTAACTGCTGGCTCAGACTGGTAACTGCTGGCTCAGACTGGTAACCGCTGGCTCAGACTGGTAACTGCTGGCTCAGACTGGTAACTGCTGGCTCAGACTGGTAACCGCTGGCTCAGACTGGTAACTGCTGGCTCAGACTGGTAACTGCTGGCTCAGACTGGTAACTGCTGGCTCAGACTGGTAACCGCTGGCTCAGATTGGTAACCGCTGGCTCAGACTGGTAACCGCTGGCTCAGAATGATAACTGCTGGCTCAGAATGGTAACAGCTGGCTCAGACTGGTAACACCTTGCTCAGACTGGTAACAGCTGGATCAGACTGGTAACCGCTGGCTCAGACTGGTAACCGCTGGCTCAGAATGGTAACTGCTGGCTCAGAATGGTAACAGCTGGCTCAGACTGGTAACACCTTGCTCAGACTGGTAACAGCTGGATCAGACTGGTAACCGCTGGCTCAGACTGGTAACAGCTGGCTCAGACTGGTAACAGCTGAGTCAGACTAGTAACTGCTGGCTCAGACTGGTAACCGCTGGCTCAGAATGGTAACTGCTGGCTCAGAATGGTAACACCTGGCTCAGACTGGTAACTGCTGGCTCAGACTGGTAACTGCTGGCTCAGACTGGTAACCGCTGGCTCAGACTGGTAACCGCTGGCTCAGATTGGTAACCGCTGGCTCAGACTGGTAACCGCTGGCTCAGAATGGTAACTGCTGGCTCAGAATGGTAACAGCTGGCTCAGAATGGTAACAGCTGGCTCAGACTGGTAACAGCTGGCTCAGACTGGTAACCGCTGGCTCAGACTGGTAACCGCTGGCTCAGAATGGTAACTGCTGGCTCAGAATGGTAACAGCTGGCTCAGACTGGTAACACCTTGCTCAGACTGGTAACAGCTGGATCAGACTGGTAACCGCTGGCTCAGACTGGTAACTGCTGGCTCAGACTGGTAACAGCTGGCTCAGACTAGTAACCGCTGGCTCAGACTGGTAACCGCTGGCTCAGAATGGTAACTGCTGGCTCAGAATGGTAACACCTGGCTCAGACTGGTAACTGCTGGCTCAGACTTGTAACTGCTGGCTCAGACTGGTAACCGCTGGCTCAGACTGGTAACTGCTGGCTCAGACTGGTAACCGCTGGCTTAGACTGGTAACACCTGGCTCAGACTGGTAACCACTGGCTCAGACTGGTAACAGCTGGCTCAGACTGGTAACACCTTGCTCAGACTGGTAACTGCTGGCTCAGACTTGTAACTGCTGGCTCAGACTGGTAACCGCTGGCTCAGACTGGTAACAGCTGGCTCAGACTGGTAACCGCTGGCTCAGACTGGTAACACCTGGCTCAGACTGGTAACCACTGGCTCAGACTGGTAACAGCTGGCTCAGACTGGTAACACCTTGCTCAGACTGGTAACAGCTGGATCAGACTGGTAACAGCTGGCTCAGACTGGTAACCGCTGGCTAAGACTGGTAACAGCTGGCTCAGACTGGTAACTGCTGGCTCAGACTGGTAACTGCTGGCTCAGACTGGTAACAGCTGGCTCAGACTGGTAACCGCTGGCTCAGACTGGTAACTGCTGGCTCAGACTGGTAACCGCTGGCTCAGACTGGTAACTGCTGGCTCAGACTGGTAACCGCTGGCTCAGACTGGTAACTGCTGGCTCAGACTGGTAACTGCTGGCTCAGAATGATAACAGCTGGATCAGACTGGTAACACCTTGCTCAGACTGGTAACAGCTGGATCAGACTGGTAACAGCTGGCTCAGACTGGTAACAGCTGGCTCAGACTAGTAACTGCTGGCTCAGACTAGTAACTGCTGGCTCAGACTGGTAACTGCTGGCTCAGACTGGTAACCGCTGGCTCAGAATGGTAACTGCTGGCTCAGAATGGTAACAGCTGGCTCAGACTGGTAACCGCTGGCTAAGACTGGTAACAGCTGGCTCAGACTAGTAACAGCTGGCTCAGAATGGTAACTGCTGGCTCAGACTGGTAACCGCTGGCTCAGAATGGTAACTGCTGGCTCAGACTGGTAACAGCTGGCTCAGACTGGTAACAGCTGGCTCAGACTGGTAACTGCTGGCTCAGACTGGTAACCGCTGGCTCAGAATGGTAACTGCTGGCTCAGACTGGTAACAGCTGGCTCAGAATGATAACTGCTGGCTCAGAATGGTAACAGCTGGCTCAGACTGGTAACACCTTGCTCAGACTGGTAACAGCTGGATCAGACTGGTAACCGCTGGCTCAGACTGGTAACCGCTGGCTCAGAATGGTAACTGCTGGCTCAGAATGGTAACAGCTGGCTCAGACTGGTAACACCTTGCTCAGACTGGTAACAGCTGGATCAGACTGGTAACCGCTGGCTCAGACTGGTAACAGCTGGCTCAGACTGGTAACAGCTGGCTCAGACTAGTAACTGCTGGCTCAGACTGGTAACCGCTGGCTCAGAATGGTAACTGCTGGCTCAGAATGGTAACACCTGGCTCAGACTGGTAACAGCTGGCTCAGACTGGTAACTGCTGGCTCAGACTGGTAACAGCTGGCTCAGACTGGTAACCGCTGGCTCAGAATGGTAACTGCTGGCTCAGAATGGTAACACCTGGCTCAGACTGGTAACCGCTGGCTCAGACTGGTAACCGCTGGCTCAGAATGGTAACTGCTGGCTCAGAATGGTAACAGCTGGCTCAGACTGGTAACCGCTGGCTCAGACTGGTAACAGCTGGATCAGACTGGTAACCGCTGGCTCAGACTGGTAACAGCTGTCTCAGACTGGTAACAGCTGGCTCAGACTAGTAACTGCTGGCTCAGACTGGTAACCGCTGGCTCAGAATGGTAACTGCTGGCTCAGAATGGTAACACCTGGCTCAGACTGGCAACTGCTGGCTCAGACTGGTAACTGCTGGCTCAGACTGGTAACCGCTGGCTCAGACTGGTAACTGCTGGCTCAGACTGGTAACCGCTGGCTCAGACTGGTAACCGCTGGCTCAGACTGGTAACTGCTGGCTAAGACTGGTAACCGCTGGCTCAGACTGGTAACTGCTGGCTCAGACTGGTAACCGCTGGCTCAGACTGGTAACACCTGGCTCAGACTGGTAACCACTGGCTCAGACTGGTAACAGCTGGCTCAGACTGGTAACACCTTGCTCAGACTGGTAACAGCTGGATCAGACTGGTAACCGCTGGCTCAGACTGGTAACAACTGGCTCAGACTGGTAACTGCTGGCTCAGACTGGTAACTGCTGGCTCAGACTGGTAACCGCTGGCTCAGAATGGTAACTGCTGGCTCAGAATGGTAACACCTGGCTCAGACTGGTAACCGCTGGCTCAGACTGGTAACTGCTGGCTCAGACTGGTAACCGCTGGCTCAGACTGGTAACTGCTGGCTCAGACTGGTAACTGCTGGCTCAGACTGGTAACCGCTGGCTAAGACTGGTAACAGTTCGCTCAGACTGGTAACAGCTCGCTCAGACTGGTAACAGCTGGCTCAGACTCGTAACCGCTGGCTCAGACTCGTAACTGCTGGCTCAGACTGGTAACAGCTGGCTCAGACTGGTAACTGCTGGCTCAGAATGGTAACTGCTGGCTCAGAATGGTAACACCTGGCTCAGACTGGTAACCGCTGGCTCAGACTGGTAACCGCTGGCTCAGAATGGTAACTGCTGGCTCAGAATGGTAACAGCTGGCTCAGACTGGTAACCGCTGGCTCAGACTGGTAACAGCTGGATCAGACTGGTAACCGCTGGCTCAGACTGGTAACAGCTGTCTCAGACTGGTAACAGCTGGCTCAGACTAGTAACTGCTGGCTCAGACTGGTAACCGCTGGCTCAGAATGGTAACTGCTGGCTCAGAATGGTAACACCTGGCTCAGACTGGCAACTGCTGGCTCAGACTGGTAACTGCTGGCTCAGACTGGTAACCGCTGGCTCAGACTGGTAACTGCTGGCTCAGACTGATAACCGCTGGCTCAGACTGGTAACCGCTGGCTCAGACTGGTAACTGCTGGCTAAGACTGGTAACCGCTGGCTCAGACTGGTAACTGCTGGCTCAGACTGGTAACCGCTGGCTCAGACTGGTAACACCTGGCTCAGACTGGTAACCACTGGCTCAGACTGGTAACAGCTGGCTCAGACTGGTAACACCTTGCTCAGACTGGTAACAGCTGGATCAGACTGGTAACCGCTGGCTCAGACTGGTAACAACTGGCTCAGACTGGTAACTGCTGGCTCAGACTGGTAACTGCTGGCTCAGACTGGTAACCGCTGGCTTAGAATGGTAACTGCTGGCTCAGAATGGTAACACCTGGCTCAGACTGGTAACCGCTGGCTCAGACTGGTAACTGCTGGCTCAGACTGGTAACCGCTGGCTCAGACTGGTAACTGCTGGCTCAGACTGGTAACTGCTGGCTCAGACTGGTAACCGCTGGCTAAGACTGGTAACAGCTCGCTCAGACTGGTAACAGCTCGCTCAGACTGGTAACAGCTGGCTCAGACTCGTAACCGCTGGCTCAGACTCGTAACCGCTGGCTCAGACTGGTTCGCTCCTAGCATATTTTAAACTTCTGCAGTGAAACAGCAGCGTGTAAACATTGTTTCAGGTTTTTCATTACTTTAATCTGCTTAGTTCTGCTTTTTAATCATTCAAATTCAGATAATTTCTACTTTAATTGGTTCTTTAATAAAAGGATGGATGAATTGATCGTTTTCATATTTATTCCAGTCAGAAAGAGAACATTTAGACTCAGACTAAGGTTTATTTATCCCTTGGGATTACTCCTTCAGGGACATTCTGCTTCCAGTAGCTTATGTAGAGTACAAAGAGTTAAAGCAAGATGCCATTAAAGATAAAAAATATAACAGACAATATAAAAATAGTGTATACAGTACAAAAAGGCATAAAAAAGAAACAGTTGTAATGTCCTGGAATCTGTTCCTCCTCGATATACAAAATACACTATATTGCCAAAAGTATTTGCTCACCTGCCTTGACTCACATATGAGCTTAAGTGACATCCCGTTCCTAATCCATAGGGTTCAATATGACGTCGGTCCACCCTTTGCAGCTAGAACAGCTTCAACTCTTCTGGGAAGGCTGTCCACAAGGTTTAGGAGTGTGTTTATGGGAATTTTTGACCATTCTTCCAGAAGCGCATTTGTGAGGTCGCACACTGATGTTGGACGAGAAGGCCTGGCTCTCAGTCTCCGCTCTAATTCATCCCAAAGGTGTTCTATCGGGTTGAGGTCAGGACTCTGTGCAGGCCAGTCAAGTTCATCCACACCAGACTCTGTCATCCATGTCTTTATGGACCTTGCTTTGTGCACTGGTGCACAGTCATGTTGGAAGAGGAAGGGGCCAGCTCCAAACTGTTCCCACAAAGTTGGGAGCATGGAATTGTCCAAAATGTCTTGGGATGCTGAAGCATTCAGAGTTCCTTTCACTGGAACTAAGGGGCCAAGCCCAGCTCCTGAAAAACAACCCCACACCATAATCCCCCCTCCAACAAACTTTACACTTGGCACAATGCAGTCAGACAAGTACCGTTCTCCTGGCAACCGCCAAACCCAGACCCGTCCATCAGATTGCCAGATGGAGAAGCGCGATTCGTCACTCCAGAGAACGCGTCTCCACTGCTCTAGAGTCCAGTGGCGGCGTGCTTTACACCACCGCATCCGACGCTTTGCATTGCACTTGGTGATGTATGGCTTGGATGCAGCTGCTCGACCATGGAAACCCATTCCATGAAGCTCTCTGCGCACTGTTCTTGAGCTAATCTGAAGGCCACATGAAGTTTGGAGGTCTGTAGTGATTGACTCTGCAGAAAGTTGGCGACCTCTTCGCACTATGCGCGTCAGCATCCGCTGACCCCGCTCCGTCAGTTTACGTGGCCTACCACTTCGTGGCTGAGTTGCTGTCGTTCCCAAACACTTCCATTTTCTTATAATACAGCTGACAGTTGACTGTGGAATATTTAGGAGCGAGGAAATTTCCCGACTGGATTTGTTGCACAGGTGGCATCCTATCACAGTTCCACGCTGGAATTCACTGAGCTCCTGAGAGCGACCCATTCTTTCACAAATGTTTGTAAAAACAGTCTGCATGCCTAGGTGCTTGAATTTATACACCTGTGGCCATGGAAGTGATTGGAACACCTGATTCCAATAATTTGGATGGGTGAGCAAATACTTTTGGCAATATAGTGTATCTACACAGTAGGAGAGCTACGGAAAGACTACAGAGTAGTTGGCTTGGGTTATTGCACTTATACTGCAGAGATGCACTGAGCTTTGAAATAAGTGAACTATTTCACTGACTGCACAGTAGTTGGAATGGGTTATTGCACAGTGAGAGAGCAGTTGAAACTCGCTCATTCTGATCCTTCAGAGATTATTTCCCCACCAGAACCACAAATAAGAGTAAATATTAACGTGGCGTATGCAGCCATGAACGCTGGACGCCCTACGAACAGCTCAGCTAGGTTGGGACTCCCTTCCTGGGCGGCAGACACAGCGTTAGGGGGTTACAGC
The DNA here is from genome assembly GCF_016077235.1 of Cyprinodon tularosa. Classification (NCBI taxonomy): domain Eukaryota; kingdom Metazoa; phylum Chordata; class Actinopteri; order Cyprinodontiformes; family Cyprinodontidae; genus Cyprinodon; species Cyprinodon tularosa. The sequence goes on from NW_024039703.1 coordinate 204,702, forward strand.
AGCGATCAGGCGCTCAAAGCCAAGCACAGCGATGCAAGAGGCGGCAAAAACAGGGAGACGTGGAAGAGACCACGGGACAAAAGAAAGAGGAGACAGAAGAGCTGCTGTGTGTGTGGTCGGGATGGGGGTGGGGGGGGGGGTTACCTTCAGGTCCCTCCTCTCCAGGTGCAGCAGCTCTGAGCCTCGGATGTCGTGCCGTGTGAAGGTGTCTCTGTACTCGCCCAGACTCAGCTGCTCCAGCCAGACGCCCACCTCCTCTGTGCCCCACCTCTCCACTACTCACACACACACACACAGAGCAGAGCAGAGGGGGGCTCAGAGCGCCTCACAGGAACCACTTCACCTGATCCTCACTCATTTCACACACAGGTATGGAAATTGTGTCACACACACAGAGGAGCTCACAGATGGACACAGGCTGTGGTAAATTACAGGCAAGGAAGGAGGAAGGAGGAAGCAGAGGTGGCGGCTGGCAGGGAAGGAGATGGAGAGGCTGACGGTGAGGAGGGGAGGAGGAGGAGGAGGAGGAGGAGGCGCTCATGCATGTCTCCAACTGAACACAGCAAAAGGTCAAAGGAGGCAGAAGCTTGTTTGGTCTGCAGGAAGTTCAGCCGGAGATGAGAGGAAGACCTTTGGCCCTTTCTGTCTGCATAGCGGATATGAACTCAGACAGTCTATCGGAGCGCAGACCTTCCTTCCAGAAACTCCATGGGAGCATGAATGAGGAGGGGGGAGGGGGGGGTGACACGGTGGGATGTAACACTTCAACCACACCAACGTTATGCATGATGACACTCATCCTCTGTCCTCCATGTCAGTAAAGAACCTTTGACCTTTGACCCAGGTGGCCGTGTGCGTCCGTACCTGACTGAGGGCTCATCTTCTTGGCCGCCTTCTCCTTCTTGAACTTGGGAACGATGCGAAACACGCTGCTGCGACTGTTCCTCTTGCCGTAACCCAGAGCGTGGTCCTGGTACATAAACACAGTCAACCTACAGCCTTTCATTTAGCCGCCCTCAGGTCACGCTAACATCACAGCACCGTTACCGTGGCAACTCCGTTACCCGCCAGCTACATTAACAGGGTTTATACAGGGTTACTCTAATTTAATGCTCTTAGAAATCATTTTAATGCCCTCAACAAGTTCCTGTGACTCATAGAATACAGCAAAATCCTTCTTAGTCTTTAGACTACATGCTGAAGCCATGTCCTGAATTCCTCGTTTTTCAGTTACTTTTGTTGAAATTAGCATTTTTCTATTCTAGCTGTTTCTCCGCCTCGAGCTTCTTTTTCAAACATACGGCTTTACGATAAACAGGAAGCAGTTCCACACAAATATATCACGATATGACATATCAACTTTTGGAATCAGAAGAATAAGCCTTTGAACATGTTTAGCAGCAGAAGCGCCCCCTAGTGGCTGCCGTCACACAGTGCTGCTTCTGATTCATATTTAATCACTGATACTTATTAACACTTATTGGAGGTTTTGTATTCAGAGGCTGAAGCTATCAGAGCTCAGAGATGTTCTTTATCTATGCTGGTTCTGACAGACGGTCTCAGAGGTCCAGGTTCTGGTCTCAGAGGTCCAGGCTCTGATCTCAGAGGTCCAGGTTCTGGTCTGAGAGGTCCAGGTTCTGGTCTCAGAGGTCCAGGCTCTGATCTCAGAGGTCCAGGTTCTGGTCTGAGAGGTCCAGGTTCTGGTCTCAGAGGTCCAGGTTCTGGTCTCAGAGGTCCAGGTTCTGGTCTGAGAGGTCCAGGTTCTGGTCTCAGAGGTCCAGGTTCTGGTCTCAGAGGTCCAGGTTCTGGTCTGAGAGGTCCAGGTTCTGGTCTCAGAGGTTCAGGTTCTGGTCTCAGAGGTCCAGGTTCTAATCTCAGAGGTCAAGGTTCTAATCTCAGAGGTCCAGGTTCTGGTCTCAGAGGTCCAGCTGGAGCTGTCCGGTTCTGGTTACAGTTTACCCCATTAGTTCTAAACAAGAGGCTGAATTTATGCAGTAGAAATGTTGTTTAAACACATTTACCTGCTAATTTGTACATGAACCAGACTTTTAGGGGACCTCCAGTCTGTGTCATCCAAACGGGCCACCCCACCCCAGACCCAACCCCACAGACACAACAGACTTTATCTAGGACCAGCCAAGGACCAGCCCAGGACTAGCCCAGGACTAGCAAAGGACCAGCCAAGGACCAGCCAAGGACTACCAAAGGACCAGCCAAAGACCAGCCAAGGACTAGCAAAGGACCAGCCAAGGACCAGCCCAGGACTAGCAAAGGACCAGCCAAGGACCAGCCCAGGACTAGCAAAGGACCAGCCAAGGACCAGCCCAGGACTAGCAAAGGACCAGCCAAGGACCAGCCAAGGACTAGCAAAGGACCAGCCAAGGACCAGCCCAGGACTAGCAAAGGACCAGCCAAGGACTAGCCCAGGACTAGCAAAGGACCAGCCCAGGACTAGCCCAGGACTAGCAAAGGACCAGCCAAGGACCAGCCAAGGACTAGCAAAGGACCAGCCAAGGACCAGCCAAGGACTAGCAAAGGACCAGCCAAGGACCAGCCCAGGACTAGCAAAGGACCAGCCAAGGACCAGCCCAGGACTAGCAAAGGACCAGCCAAGGACTAGCCCAGGACTAGCAAAGGACCAGCCAAGGACTAGCAAAGGACCAGCCAAGGACCAGCCAAGGACTAGCAAAGGACCAGCCAAGGACCAGCCCAGGACTAGCAAAGGACCAGCCAAGGACCAGCCCAGGACTAGCAAAGGACCAGCCAAGGACTAGCCCAGGACTAGCAAAGGACCAGCAAAGGACCAGCCAAGGACTAGCCCAGGACTAGCAAAGGACCAGCCCAGGACTAGTCCAGGACTAGCAAAGGACCAGCCAAGGACTAGCCCAGGACTAGCAAAGGACCAGCCCAGGACTAGCCCAGGACTAGCAAAGGACAAGCCTTGGACCAGCCAAGGACTAGCCCAGGACTAGCAAAGGACCAGCCCAGGACTAGCCCAGGACTAGCGAAGGACCAGCCAAGAACCAGCCAAGGACTAGCCCAGGACTAGCAAAGGACCAGCCAAGGACCAGCCAAGGACTAGCCCAGGACTAGCAAAGGACCAGCCCAGGACTAGTCCAGGACTAGCAAAGGACCAGCCAAGGACTAGCCCAGGACTAGCAAAGGACCAGCCCAGGACTAGCCCAGGACTAGCAAAGGACCAGCCATGGACCAGCCAAGGACTAGCCCAGGACTAGCAAAGGACCAGCCCAGGACTAGCAAAGGACCAGCCAAGGACTAGCCCAGGACTAGCAAAGGACCAGCCAAGGATCAGCCAAGGACTAGCAAAGGACCAGCCAAGGACCAGCCAAGGACTAGCCCAGGACTAGCAAAGGACCAGCCCAGGACTAGCAAAGGACCAGCCAAGGATCAGCCCAGGACTAGCCCAGGACTAGCAAAGGACCAGCCAAGGACTAGCCCAGGACTAGCAAAGGACCAGCCAAGGATCAGCCCAGGACTAGCCCAGGACTAGCAAAGGACCAGCCAAGGACTAGCCCAGGACTAGCAAAGGACCAGCCCAGGACTAGCAAAGGACCAGCCAAGGACCAGCCCAGGACTAGCCCAGGACTAGCAAAGGACTAACCCAGGACTAGCAAAGGACTAACCCAGGACTAGCCCAGGACTAGCCCAGGACTAGCAAAGGACTAGCCCAGGACTAGCAAAGGACCAGCCAAGGATCAGCCCAGGACTAGCCCAGGACTAGCAAAGGACCAGCCAAGGACTAGCCCAGGACTAGCAAAGGACCAGCCCAGGACTAGCAAAGGACCAGCCAAGGACCAGCCCAGGACTAGCCCAGGACTAGCAAAGGACTAACCCAGGACTAGCAAAGGACCAGCCAAGGACTAGCCCAGGACTAGCAAAGGACTAGCCCAGGACTAGCAAAGGACCAGCCAAGGACTAGCCCAGGACTAGCAAAGGACCAGCCAAGGACTAGCCCAGGACTAGCAAAGGACCAGCCCAGGACTAGCCCAGGACTAGCAAAGGACCAGCCAAGGACCAGCCAAGGACTAGCCCAGGACTAGCAAAGGACCAGCCCAGGACTAGCCCAGGACTAGCAAAGGACCAGCCAAGGACCAGCCAAGGACTAGCCCAGGACTAGCAAAGGACCAGCCCAGGACTAGCCCAGGACTAGCAAAGGACCAGCCAAGGACTAGCCCAGGACTAGCCCAGGACTAGCAAAGGACCAGCCAAGGACTAGCCCAGGACTAGCAAAGGACCAGCCAAGGATCAGCCCAGGACTAGCCCAGGACTAGCAAAGGACCAGCCAAGGACTAGCCCAGGACTAGCAAAGGACCAGCCCAGGACTAGCCCAGGACTAGCAAAGGACCAGCCAAGGACTAGCCCAGGACTAGCAAAGGACCAGCCCAGGACTAGCCCAGGACTAGCAAAGGACCAGCCAAGGACCAGCCCAGGACTAGCAAAGGACCAGCCAAGGACCAGCCAAGGACCAGCCAAGGACTATCAAAGGACCAGCCAAGGACTATCAAAGGACCAGCCAAGGACCAGCCAAGGACTAGCAAAAGACCAGCCAAGGACTAGTCAAGGACTAGCAAAGGACAGCCAGGACCAGCAAAGGGACAAGCAAAGGGACCAAGCCAGGACAGCAAACGACAAGCAGGGACCAGCAGGGTCCAGCAAGGACAAGCCAGGGACCAGCAAAGGACAAGCCAGGGCACCAGCCAGGGACCAGCAAAGGACATGCCAGGGACCAGCCCAAGGACCAGCAAAGAGACAAGCAGGGAAAGCAAAGGGACAAGCCAGGGACCGCAAAGGACAGCAAGGACAAGCCAGGGACCAGCCAAAGGGAAGACCAGGGACCAGCAGGGAACAGCAAAGCGACAAGCAGGGACCAGCCTGGGAACCAGCAAAGGGACAAGCCAGGGACCAGCCAAGGCCGCCAAGGACCAGCAAAGGGACAGCCAGGGACCAGCAAAGGGACAAGCCAGGGACCAGCCAAAGGACAAGCAAAGGACAAGCCAGGACCAGCATAAGGACAAGCAGGGGACCAGCCAGGGACCAGCAAAAGGACAAAGCAGGGACCAGCCAGGGACCAGCAAAGGGGACAAGCCAGGGACCAGCCAGGCGACCAGCCAAGGACAGAAAGGACAAGCCAGGGACCAGCAAAGGACAAGCAGGGACCAGCAAAGGACAAGCCGAGGGACCAGCCAAGGACCAGCAAAGGTACCGCCACAGGACAAGCCTAGGTCAAGCCAAGAACCAGCCGAGGACCACCAGGGTCCATCAATGAAAGTGGGGAAATTTTGATGACTACTACTGTTTTATTCAGAGTTTTTCAACAGTGTTTTCACCAGATGCATTAATGTGTTTACGTGTTTCAAAATTTGTTAATGCAACTGTTACCTTTGGATTTAAATAACACCACTGACCATCCCTGTTTCAGAAAAGCAAGCAGCGCCCTGATAAGCGTGCAGTTTTGCTCCCACTTTAGAAACAGGCTTTTCCAAAAATATGGGCCACATGCACTGGTACCAGGTATTGATGAAGAGTTAAATCAGGATCTCTATTAGCTTGTTACCAGACTGAAAAAATGAATGGCTCAGAAGTTTCTTGCTGCTTTAAATTTGGTGCACTAATACAGGAAATACTTTATGTGGCTCTATAAACAGATTTTCAAATTTATTTATTTTCAGCTGTATCTTCTCTGCTGGCGGTGAATAAGACTTGCTCTCTGGGCAGAAAAGACACCTGGTCATCGCTACACCTTCCTCCCAGCCAGAGAACAGCTTTTCCCCTTGCCTTCTCCACTGAGTCCATCAAACCCCATGCTGTTGGCCACAGAGGAGATTATAAACAAGTACCATATGGCAAGGGTCATCTTCTGCAAATGCTCAAGCAGCACAAACAAACTCTGAGTTACAAGGTGGAAGCTCGAGGCAGGGGATGGTCCTGGGGATGGTGATGAAGGATGGCCACACCCAGAGATTTACATCTCTGCTTATGGAGCGTTTAAAAGGGCAGAGGAAGAGGGTGATGTTCAGGAAGTGGCAGTAGGAGGCAGCAGTCAGGCACAAGATGATTAGTTACGCACTTCTGCCTACGACAACCTGGGACAGAACCTCTCTGTCTCACGCCATGCAGATGTTCCCATGGAGAAGTCTCGGTTCGCCTGCTCCAGGAACAAATGCCTGAAAATGTGTGAAGAGGGGTAGATCAGGACTGGGTAAGGAAGAGATAAATCCTCTTCCTCATGGGTTTCCTGTGATGTTCTTCCATTAGATGAAGAACACGATGATCTGGGGCAGACAGTCCTTATATTCCACAAAGAGATCCAATATGTTGCACTTTGGGGTAGAAAAGAAAAAAGGGAAAGCCATGTAAAGATGATCATGAAGATCATGTTGGACACTCACCATCCCAGCTCCGGGTTCCTGTTCTGTCATCAGCTTCAGCCCGCTCTGCACGGCGGAGCTCTGAGGTTTTCCTCCTTCAGGACCTCCACCTCTCAGCTTCAGAGTCTCATGAGAGATGAGGGAGAATCATTCACTGGTGGCCAAAATAAAGGCAGCAAATGGTCAGCAAAAGGCAGAGTACCAGAGCAGGATTGAGAGGTAAGGACATTTTTGCTGTTATATGAACGTTTAACATCCATTTTGTCCCCCTTTCCTATTACCTCTATGACTTCCTCAGAACTTGCCAAGGTCTGAGGTACCCCACTTCTTCTAAATAACTGTAGGATAAAAACAGTCCCATTGTCGTCCTGATTGATTGCTGAAATCTTTCAGGAGGCGAGGTACACTACAAAGAAGGGTTGCAACCTGTGTTGAAAAAAGCAACTTTACAAGTAGTTACAAAAACTCAAGGAAGGACCATACATTCGAAATCTGGTTTTATCAAAACCAATTCGTTTTCATCCAGAAAATGTCTTTTTGGTTGGACTCAGTGCTGCCCCCAACTTGTTTTTTGTTTTTTTATTCTTTATTTCGAACTTGCAAGAGTAAAACACACAAAAAAAAAACCAAATAAAACAATGGTTTAAAAACCATTGGGAGAGAAAAACAACAAACAAGTGCCCTTCTTTCCTAAAATTAATATACTCCATTACATGTGCGAAAATGGAGTAGGCAGAAGTAAACTTATGTACTCCTACCCCTTTAATTCTTGTATTTCTTTAATTTACCAATATTATTAATTATGTTGCTATATTATCCATATAAATACATACCTGCTACAATATACATACATAAATATGTATACACAACCAAAAATAAAAAGTTTTTTCAAGATTGATGCAAGTAAATGTGACTCTTTTACCATCAGTTATAAAACTAATAAAATTAAGTCTAAGGAAGTTATCATCCAGAATTGTAGAATTGTAATTTAATAGGGTAGAGCAGTAACATACTTCTGGCCTTAACTTTTTCTCCTGCAATACATTATTTTTATACTTGATGTAGTTTTTAAAAATAGTACTTTACATTTTTATACTGAGTAAAAAGCTGAAGTTGATTCTGTAAGATCTATAAAAGCCTTTTTAAACCAGAGGATTTATATTTTCTCTTGAGTAATAACATCAAAGCGTCTCTGTCATTAACATTTTGAAAAGGCTGATAAGGGTGGTTAAGGCTTCATGCTACGACGGAGTATTAGGGCCACACATGAAGAGAAAAACTATCTTTGCCATGGGTGGTGGGGGGGAAAAACGAGTTTAAAGGTGTCGACCACGTCGAGATCTAACTCACATGACATTTCAACTTTATTCTCGAATGTGAGTTTAATGTGACGTGTCGACTTTAACTCGTCATGGCAAAGATATTTTTTCTCTTCATGTGTGGCCTTCCATACCTCCGTCGTAGCAGTGAAGCTTACCACCCTTATCAGCCTTTTCAAAAATGTTAATGACAGAGGAAGCTTTGATGTTAATTACTCAAGAGAAAAATATAAATCTGCTGTTTAAAAGGCTTTTATAGATTCTTTACAGAATCAACTTCAGCTTTTTACTAGTTTAAAAATTAAATTACTATTATTTAAAACTACATCAAGTATAAAAATAAGTAATGTAATGCAGGAGAAAAAAGTTAAGGGCCAGAAGTTGTACTGCTCTACCCTATTAAAATTACAATTCTACAAATTCTGATGATAACTTCCTTAGACTTAATTTTTATTAGTTTTATAATGATGGTAAAAGAGTCACATTTAACTTTGCAAATCATCTTGAAAAATTTTTATTTTGGTTTGTTGTTACATATTTATGTATGTATATGTGTAGGCGGTATGTATTTATTATGGATATTATAAGCAACATAATTATATATATTGTAAATTAAAGATAATACAAGTATTAAAGGGTAGGAGTACAATAAGGTTTACTTTCTTCCTACTCTTTTCGCACATGTAAGGAGGTATATTTATTTAGAAAGGAAGGGCACCTGTTTGTTGTTTTTCTCTTCCCAATGTTTTTAAACATTGTTTTATTGTTTTTTTTTGTTTTTACTCTTGCAAGTTCGAAAATAAAGAATAAAAAACAAAAAACAAGTTGGGGCAGCACTGAGTCCAACCAAAGACATTTTTCTGGATGATGAAACTAATTTTTTGATAAATTAAACTAGATTTCGAATGTATGTCCTTCCTTGAGTTTTGTAACTACTTGTTAAGATGCCTTTTTCAAACACAGGTTTGAACCCTTCTTTTGTAGTGTACCTCGCACGCGCTGAAAGTTCTTGTGTGTGTGTGTCAGGACAGACATGGGACTGTTTTTCCTACCATGTTATTAGTAAGAAGTGGTGGGGTACCTCTAGACCTTGGCAAGTTCTGTGAGGATAGTCATAGAGGGTAATTAGGAAAGGGGGACAAATGGATGTTAAACGTTCATATACAGCAAAAATTCCTTACTCTCAATCTGCTCTGGTACTCTGCCTTGTGTGCCCTGAGCCATTTGCTTGCCTTAGTTTGGCCAAGTGGATGATTCTCCCTCATCTCTAAAGTGAGACTCTTGAGCTGAAGAGGTGGAGGTCCTGAAGGGAGGAAAACCTCAGAGCTCCCCGTGCTGAGCGGGCTGCGCACTCCTGGCATCGATGACACGACATCTCAGGAAGCCCAGGAGGTGGGATGGTGAGTGTCAACATGATCTTCATGATCCTCTTTATCATGGCTTTCCCTTTTTCTTTTTCTGACCAAAGGCAAACATTTTGGATATCTTTGGTGGGAATATAAGGACTATCTGCCCCAGATCATCGTATGTTCTCATCTAATGGAAGAACTTCACAGGGAAGACCATGAGGAAGAGGATTCTCTTCTTTACCCAGTCCTTGATCTACCCCTGCTTCACACATTTATACAGCATTTGTTCCTGGAGCAGCGCGAAAACCAGACTTCTCCATGGGAACATTCTGCATGGCTGATACAGAGAGGTTCTGTCAGGTTGTGTAGGCAGAAGGCGTACTAATCCTCTTGTGCCTGACTGCTGCTCCTACTGGCCACGTCCTGAACATCACCTCTTCCTCTGACCCTTTTAACGCTCCAGTAAGCAGAGGATGTCATTATCTGGGTGTGGCCATCCTTCATCCCATCCCAGGACCATCCCTGCCTCGAGTTCCACCTTGTAACTCAGAGTTTGTTGTTGCTTGCTTGAGCATTTGCAGAAGATGACCCCTTGGCCATTATGGTAACATGTTATAATCTCCTCTGTGGCCAACAGGCATGGGGTTTGATGGACTCTAGTGGAGGAGGCAAGGGGAAGAGAGCAGTTCTCTGGCTGGGAGGAGGTGTAGCGGTGACGATGTGCTTTTCTGCCCAGAGAGCAAGTCTTGATTCACGCCAGCAGAGAGATAACGCTGAAAATAAATAAATATGAAAGATCTGAGAGATATAGAGCCACATAAAGTATTTCTGCTATTGCAGTGCACCAAATTTAAAGCAGCCATGAAACCTTCTGAGCCATTATTTTTCAGTTGGTAACAGCTTATAGAGTTCCTGATTTACTCTTCAGCAATACCTGGATAACCGAGTGGCATGTAAGTGGGGGCCCATTTGTTGAAAAACCTGTTCTAAAGTGGAGAGCAAAATGCACGCTTATCAGTGGAGGCTGCTGCCTTTTGAAACAGGGGGAGGGTCAGTGGTGTTATTTAAATCAAAGGGGGGGGGTTTTTTCCAAAAAACCGGTATTGCATTAACAAATGTTGAAAAAACACGTTTAAAACACACTCGCGCTCTCGCGCATCTGTGTTGAAAACCAGCTGTTGAAAAAACTCTGAGATAAAACAGTAGTAGTATTCAAAATTCCCCACTTTCATGGATGGACCCTGGTTGGTCCTCGGCTCCCCCCCCCCCCCCCCCCCCCCCCCCCCCCCCCCCCCCCCCCCCCCCCCCCCCCCCCCCCCCCCCCCCCTTTTCTTGGCTTGACCTTGGGGCTTGTCCGTTGGGCTGGTCCTTTGCTGGTCCTTGGCTGTCCCTGGGCTTGTCTTGCTGGTCCTGGCTTGTCCTTTGCTGGTCCTGGCTTGTCTTTGCTGTTCTTGGCTGGTCCTTGGCTGGTCCCTGGCTTGTCCTTTGCTGGTCCTGGCTGGTCCCTGGCTTAGTCCTTTTGCTGGTCTGCTGGTCCTGGCGTGTCCTTTGCTGGTCCCTGGCTTTGTCCTTTGCTTGTCCTTTTGCTGGTCCCTGGTTGTACTTTGCTGTTCCCTGGCTTGTCCTTTGCTGGTCCTTGGCTGGTCCTTGGCTGGTCCCTGGCTTGTCCTTTGCTGGTCCCTGGCTGGTCCCTGGCTTGTCCTTTGCTGGTCCGTGGCTGGTCCCTGGCTTGTCCTTTGCTGGTCCCTGGCTTGTCCTTTGCTTGTTTCCCTTTTCTGGTCCCTGGCTTGTCCTTTGCTGGTCCCTGGCTTGTCCTTTGCTGGGCCTTGGGTGGTCCCTGGCTTGTCCCCTTTTCTGGTCCCTGGCTGGTCCCTGGGTTGTCCTTTGCTGGTCCCTGGGTTGTCCTTTGCTGGTCCCTGGCTGGTCCCTGGCTTGTCGTTTTTCTGGTCCCTGGCTTGTCCTTTGCTTGTCCTTTGCTGGTCCCTGGCTTGTCCTTTTTCTGGTCTTGGCTGGTCCCTGGCTTTTTCCTTGCTGGTCCCTGGCTGGTCCCTGGCTTGTCCTTTGCTGGTCCCTGGCTTGTCCTTTGGCTGGTCCTTGGCTGGTCCCTGGCTTGTCCATTGCTGGTCCCTGGCTTGTCCTTTGCTGGTCCTTGGGTGGTCCCTGGCTTGTCCCCTTTTCTGGTCCTTGGCTAGTCCTCGGCTGGTCCTTGGCTTGTCCTTTGCTGGTCCTTTGCTGGTCCCTGGCTTGTCCTTGGCTGGTCCTTGGCTAGTCCTTTGCGGGTCCTAGGCTAGTTCTTTGTTGGTCTTCAGCTGGTCCTTGCTAGTCCTTTGCTGGTCCTCGGCTTTGGTCCTTGGCTAGTCCTTTGTGGTCATTGGCTAGTCCCTTGCTTGTCCTTTGTGGTCCTTGGCTAGTCCTTTGCTGGTCCTTGGCTAGTCCTTTGCTGGTCCTAGGCTAGTCCTTTGCTGGTCCTTGGGGTAGTCCTTTGCTGGTCCTTGGCTAGTCCTTTTTCTGGTCCTTGGCTTAGTCCTTTGCTGGTCCTTGGCTAGTCTTTGCTGGTCCTTGGGTGTCCTTTGCTGGTCCTAGGCTAGGGCCTTTGTGGGCCTTGGCTAGTCCTTTGTGGTCCTTTGGGTAGTCCTTGTGGTCCTTGGAGTCCTTTGCTGGTCCTTGGTAGTTCTTTGCTGGTCTTCAGTGGTCCTTGGCTATCCTTTCCCCGGTCCCTTTGGGTGTTTTTTTGCTGGTCTTCAGCTGGTCCCTTGGCTAGTCCTTTGCTGGTCCTTGAGTCCTTTTCTGGTCCTCGGGCTGGTCCCTTGGGTAGTCCTTTGGTGGCATTGGCTAGTCTTTTTGGTCCTGGCTGGGCCTTGGTAGCCCCCCTTTTCTGGCATTTGGGTTTGTCCCCGGCTTGTCCTTTGCTTGGTCCCCTTGGCTAGTCCCGGGTTTTTTCCTTTCTTTTTGGCTGGTCCCTTGGGTTGTCCTTTGCTGGTCCCTTGCTAGCCTTTGGGGTCCTAGGGTGTTCTTTTCTGGTCTTCGCTGGGCCTTGCTAGTCCTTTCTGGTCCTCGGTGGCCTTGGAGTCCTTTTTGGTCATTGGCTAGTCCCCCGGTTGTCCTTTGCTGGGCCTTGGTAGTCCTTTGTGGGTCCTAGGCTAGTCCCTTTTTGGGGCCTTGGCTAGTCCTTCTCTGGTCCTTGGGTAGTCCTTTGTGGTCCTTGGCTAGTCCTTTTTGGTCCCTTGGCTAGTTTTTGCTGGTCTTAAACGGCCCTTTGGGTAGTCCCTTTTTGGTCCTTGGCGTTTTTTGTGGTC